>NW_028261382.1:140718660-140831160 GCF_051295495.1 Thamnophis sirtalis
CACCTGATTCTGATTATTTGGATGGGTGAGCAAATACTTTTGGCAATATACTCTGTGTGTGTGTGTGTGTGTGCGCGTGTGTATGTATGTTGCATTTGTGCTGATAAATAAATAATGCATTTTTGACACAATATATATACATATACATATGTGTATATATGTATGTATGTATGTATGTACATACATACATACATACATATACACTATATTGCCAAAAGTATTCCCTCACCCATCCAAATAATCAGAATCAGGTGTTCCAATGACTTCCATATATATGCACACATAAAATACAGGATTCTAACCTTGGCATCATTTAGTGATTACAAATACATCATTGGAAATAGAGAGCATTTTGGTTTAATTAAACAACACGCTAAGCCTTGTCTTCATGGTTCATTATACAAACTAGAACTTGCTTAAATCAGACTAAACCATAAGGTTTAATTTTCCTAATATGCAACATATTCAACCATGCAAAAATAAATTACATTATGGGTTAGGATATGAACTCAGTCAACAGGCCATTATAACTTGTTAGAATGTAACATTGAAGTAATATTTGAAATGTAGGCATTGTTCATTGATTCTGACATGAGAGGCAGTCTTGGAAGAGGTCCTTGCTTGGGCAATGAAAATATAATGCATATTAAGATGAGCTTAACTTTCTAGAAATAGAACCATTTTCTCTCCTCATCTTTCTCAAGAATGGGTCAAAATAATCAATTTGATATCAAAATCTTGCACTCAAAATACCATCCATTTTTCAAATGTGTATTTTTAAAAATTCTGCATAATTTTATTTATAGCACTGAGCTATAAATTTTTTTGATTGTCTCTAATTTTTTTTTCCTTGTGTAACAAACACTGTAGAGGAATGATATACTAATAATTGCCTTCCAGTTGTAATCTAGACTGCCTAGCTATAATTCCAAATATTATTTGTATTATTTGTCAATTTCTCTTGAAGGACCACTAGAAGGAAGAACTATTTCATTTTTATTAAATGAAGCCATCTCTTCTGTTCTAACCATGAGAAGTAAAATGTAAAATGTGGAGGGGGGAATCTTTCTTGATTATTTTCTCTTTGTAAGGAACTAAGACATTTTAGAGAACAGCTTTCTCAATTCTGAAGGAGTTGTTTAATAAGTTTAAACACACACATGTATGTATGTATGTATATATGTATGTATGTATAACATACATTACACCAGCGACATGTGGTGAGGTTCATGGCTGGTGAGGCACTGACACAGGGGTTTCAAATTTTTTTAGACTTGTGGACTTCAACTCCCAGAATTCCACAGCCAGGCATGCTCAGTTCCGATTTAAAGTGACAGCTTTTGTTTTTCTCCTTTGTGAAAAAGTTTTCCTTCATTCTTTTTCTTCTCCCTCCTCCTCCTTCTACCCTCTCTCCCTCCCTTCCCCCTCTCTGAAATAGACACACGCACACAGAGAAGTTGGATCCCTCTCTCACTCACTCACTCTCAAACAAACACAAACACAGAAGTTGGATTGGATATATTTTCCAATGGCTTGAAAGCAGCTCCTCTGCCATACCCCCTCCACCCATTCCCCTGCTGCCTTCTGATCCGATCCTTTGATTGCAGGTGGAGCCGTGTTGCCTTTTCAAACTTGTAATCAGTGAAGCTGGGCTTATATATTTTTATCCAGGTGTGTGTTTGTGTGTGTGTGTGTGTGTGTGTGTGTGTGTGTGTGTTTGAAAAGGCAACGTGGTTCTGCATGCAATCAAACTTTTTGAATTCCTCCCCCTTCCTCCGATCTACACATGTACCTTTTTCAGATGTTTCAGAGAGGATTTCAACTCTGCTCTTGCCTGCCATCATGAAAAGAAAAAAAATGTAAAAGGAAAAAGGCATGAGCTCAGGTCAGGTTGAGCTAGTTGCTGCCAGAGCCTCTAAAAAGCCTCTTAAAAACCACCCTCCACAGATGTGCCTCATCTACGACAGGAATTTTTCAGCTTTTAACCCTTGCTTAGCGCTGCTCGAGTGATCATAAAGTCAGACTAGATGAGGCATCTCATTCTCCTGCCGCCTCCTGTAGAGGGCACTTTTTTAAGAGGCTTTTTTAAACAGTTAAGCACTAAGCAGAGTCATCCACTGTGACTCTGGCAGCAACTAGCTCAGCCTTTTTCCTTTTACATTTTTTTTCTTTTCATGATGACAGTGGTGAGGCTCTGCCTCCCCTGCCTCCCCTGACTGCACGTCCCTGCATTACACAACACACACTCCATACTTGGATCATCAAAATACAAAGGAAAGAACTGTTTCCTGCCTATCGGAAAACATTCTGTATATCAGATGTCTCCACCAATCCTCCAAACTTTTTTAAAAAAATAGTGATTGTTGTTTAATATATATCAATAAGTTCTTGAGGAAACTTTCTGAGGAATCGCAAAATAAATGAAGATCAGACATACTAAGTTGCTTTGGGTTTTAGAGAAAATAATATTGCAACTAGACTGCACTTCTTATTCTATGCTGAAGGTGGCTCTCACTGCCCATTACTAGATGAGCAATTAATTTTTCTGTATTCCCTTTGCCTTTGCAACAGCACATACAACAATGTCTTGGCTGAATGTTTACAACTTAAGAAAACATGCATTCTTTCTAAAGCAGTTGCTATGCAATCTTCATTTAATGAATATATGTATATATATTACAAAAATTATAACAAATAGATTCACAGAAGGTTAATATCTAATAAAATTCATTCTTAGAAGATTTGTTTTAGTTCAATTACAAAAAAATTATGTAATAATAATAAAAAAACAAAAGTAGGAGTCCAATATATAATTAACTCATGTGAATTTTTCAAATGGGACAGAAAAGCAAGAAAAATTAGCCTCCCAGCCTTCAAGAAATATCTCCTTCCACTGAATGAGCAGGTGCTATGAAACAAGGATAGCCCCCAGTCCAATTCATAGCAATTTGCTTTTTCCAAGAAGAGATGAGAAGAGAATGCAAAGAAAGAATTATCCACTTTTGCAGCAGCATAATATATAAACTCTGCATATATCTTGTCAAATATGCATTTTATTTTCTAACAAAATATAATGGTGAAAGATAATGTATCAGTGCATTCTCTGTGTGCCTGTGTATGTTTACATAGATATATTTTTTCATGTCTATATTGAAATTAGAAAAGTAGCATCATTCAAATTCATCACTGAGCAAACATCATTCTACATGTTTTTATTTAACTTTATAAAACTCCAGTTTCAATTGCTTCCTTTTTCAGTTAAACATCATTATGATCTGCTACTCCTTTTCTTTAAACTAAACATTCTAAAGATTTAAGATACATACCAAAGTAGAGATAATCCACAATGAATAGCTATAATGCAAAAGCAGAAAAAAGGAGTTCACTAAAGTTGTAATTTGGCAAGCTTCAAGAATATTGGGGCACTTGAAGAAGAAGAATCAATTTCTGTCTTCTGAGTTCCCAGCATAATGTGTTCAGTGTTCCCTCTGTCCATTTTCACAAAACCTCTTCAGAAATATATCCCATCTTCCTAAGAAGGCCATAGAGATTAGGATTTTATGATGCAGTGCCACATTCCACCATTTTTCGGAAACTCTTTCGGAAAGTGTCATCCAAAAAAGCATAAAGAAATGGGTTGAGGCAACTGTTAGCATAACTCAATGTGGTGATGAAATAGGAGATTCCAATAACCAGTGGAGTTTGTGGGATATCAGTAGTGAGAGCAACCACTGTGCTGAGGTGATAGGGAGTCCAACAGAACAGGCAAACTCCCAAGATGATCAATACCATTATCATCACTTTCTTTTTTGCTTTGTCCAAGGCTTTAGCATTGCTATGAAGGTGCATATGTCTTAGTTTATAGAGCATGATGCTGTACAGGATGCAAATGGTGGATACTGGGATGGCAAAACCTAGGATCAGGGTATAGAGGCGGCTCACTTTCCACCAGAAACCTTCTGGTTGGGGAAAGACAAAGACACATTGGGATCGTCCCTCTTCTGTATGTATCTTCGCAAAAATACTGAATGGCAAGATAATGATGGTGACAAAAACCCAAACACACAAACTCACTGTTTTGGCAGCCCTATAGGTTCGATATGTCATTTTCTTTGACTTGAGAGTGGCAACCACCACCAGGTATCGATCAATACTCATGACTGTTAGAAAATAAATACTTGAAAAAGTGTTGTATTGATCGATTGAGATAATCAATTTACACATGAATTCACCAAAGGGCCATTGGAGCAGCAGATAGTCAGCTATATTGATAGGAAGCACCAATGTAAACAGCTCATCAGCAATTGCCAAATTTAGGATGAAAATATTAGTGACTGTCTTCATTCTGGGTGCTTTCAAGATAACATAAATGACTGCAGAATTTCCGGTAAGCCCCACAGCACAGATCATAGAGTAGATGATAGGCACGGCAATATAAAACTTGGGAATCAGTTGAGGGGTTGATGTATTGTATGTGTGGTGTTCAGTCTTATAGAAAGTCTCATCTATATCAGCGCAGGAAGCATTGAGCTCAGGTTGGAAGAGAAAATTATTCATGTCTAAACTAATCTGTTTACTCAGAGAGATGCTGCTTAGTTTAGATATTTCTAGTTGGTACCGTTGTTTTATAAATTCTTGCTGATGGGAACAATCCATTTGCAATTCTTGGAAGTGGAGATATGTGTCACAGACTTCATTCTTACAGTTTTTGGGATCAGCCAATTTTCATGTAAGTGACCTTTCCTAGTCCATTTTTTTACTGATAATATAGTCCTTCAGTTAAACAGTTCTTCCAACATGCCTTTTTCAGTTTATACCTTGAACCTCTTCATTCATCCAATAACCTAAAGAAAATAATATTTACATTTAAGTTTCAAAATCTCTTTAAGAATGAAGTAACATTGTCAGGGAATGCGTGATGTAATTATAATTAAGCACATAATTCCTTTGTCTTATTAACTCTGCTTTCTTGTATAATGCACAGATGTTTACATTATATGTAAAGCCCCACTACTGCAAGATAATGTGAGTAAATTCAAAGGCTCATGTCAACGAACCATTCTAAGTCAAACTCTCTTCTACCTACATACACTGCTACTGATACCTTATTCACTCACAGACATTATCTTTCAGATGGTTTATCATCACAGCACAATTTCTTCATTAACACTTATAACCTTTTCAAATTCCTTACCTTACTGATTAAGGAGAAGCTATCATCTGTTTGTGCAGCCGTTTGCATTCTCTTCACATGGAATCAGGACTGCTGAATGAAGTGCTGGGATGCTGAAATGCTGGACAATTCCCCGGCAGCGGCTTCTCTCAGCAGTTGCTGCTGCTCAGGTGACTGCCTCATCTGAATCCCATTCTCACGCTTGGGGCTGGGAAATGTAGCACAGGTGATGCCGCAGCATTGTTTCCTCGGAAATGCCAAATATCTGCATATAGCAGTAGCTAGAAGACATTTTATGTCCTGTTCTATTTCTTTATTCTCTTATCATTCCAGAAACAGGATAGGCTTGCTGTTGGTACTCTAACATTAATCTAAGGAAGAAGCTACACAAGTTTGCCTGGTATGAATATCAATCTCCCTAGATTACTCAGAGTTCAATTTTATTTGAAACAGAATCAAGATAATAGTTTCCAGTCATTCTTTTCACTCTATTTTCCCACATCTACATTGTTTCCTCCTCCCCAAATTAACTTTTTAAAATGGAAATATTTTATCTCAAGCATTAGCTGCTTTAAAAAAAATCCACATTAATGTTCATCTGCAGTCTTCATTTTTATACAGCAGTTTACATAATTATAAAAATCCAATTTGTGACACTCATTTTTTCGAAAGGAACTGAGTTATTAATATTACTTAAGTGTAATATTCAAATTACACTTATCGTACTTGAAAGTCATTCCTAGCTAAAGGAATATCAACACTTAACCCTGCCCCTCCCCAATCACCTTACACTGCCTCACTTACCTCATCTCATTATTCTCAACAAAGCTGTTATTTAAAATGTTGAATTGATAGTACAGTTCTGACTTATATAATGCTTTCTTGGCTCATAACCTACAGGAAAGCAATAGGCTGCCAAGTTTTGTTTACACAGTGTAGGTGAGCTTAAGATAATTTTTAAACTTTGGAAAATACTAGAAAGTGATCATCGAGAACACGAATCTCACATTCGCTTGGAAAATTGATTAGAAATTTGTCATCATTTTTCAATGTTAAGATATTTACATAAAGTTATTTATGTAAAGAAGCTATTTGCAAATATAATTTCTAGGAGCTTAATTAGTATGTTGATACATCCAGGATGTGGACTTTCCCAGGTAACACTGTGAAGAAATGACAAAGAGATGCTTCTTTTGTTGAATGGTCATTGTGTCCATTACTGCTGTTAATCATGAAAAAAACCTCTTTTCATCTTAATTCTCGGTCTTAATCTAACAAAATTGTAATATCTATGTATGGAGAGTCACTAGGTATAATATTCAATTTGATTGTGTAGACCAGACATTATTATCAGTTCATAAGAAGACATGACAAACACCCAAGTCTTGAAGAAATGAAAAACACAACTCAATTCTTAGAGGAAAAAGAAGGGGAGGGAAATTAAAGAGTACTCCAACTGTTGGCTAAATCTGAACTAGAGAATTGCAAGCTAAGTCATTTCACTGCAGTCCCACTTATTACAATCTGAATAACAAACCACCTGTCCCATTGCATTATTTATCAAAAAAATGTCATAAATACTCAAATTATATTGAGAGTCATTCACTTTTTGAATACATGTATTCATATAATTTTAAAATAAAAAGACAAATGTGGAAGGCATTTTTGCATTCCAAAACCACATTGTCTTGTCTCATAGGGGAAAAAAATCTCACTTAAATATAGGGAACCTTTGTTTGTGTAGTGCAAAAGGCACATATGAAATACTGTAGTTATGGCTTCAATTGGATGATAATAGGGGTTAAAGGCAGTTGGGATCAACTGCATTCATTTTATTTTACACAAATGCTAGCTGTATAAAAGGAGCATCATGTAATGTATTCCTAGAATTTGGAAAGCAAAAGTGTTGAAATATCAATATTATAGTGACAGTTGGATCTCTCTCTCTCTCTTTCTCTCTCTCTCTCTCTCTCTCTCCCTCCCTCCCTCCCTCCCTCCCTCTCTCTAGCATAAATTATAAGTGAGGATTATTTCACACAATACTTACCATAATGAGATTTACCAACATGACAAATTCATTTAAGTGACCTCAGGGTAAAATCTGAATCCAGCTGCCTAGTACATTATATTAGCTCTTGCTGTTTTAAATATGTACATTATTTTAAATATGTGAGCTGATTATTTGCACAGTCACAAAGATACAAAGAAAAATATAAAATTTAAGTAGGAGTCAACTGATTTAAGGAGCATATTTAGACCATAAAAATTCCTTTCTAGTAAATGTTTTTAGGTTGCTTAAAATTCATAAATTGTCAGCTATATACTATTGAACAATTAGAACACAATAAAAAGTTTAACCCTGAGTTCCTGTGGGGAGAGTGTGTACTTAAGATTGAAACATGTAGTTATGTAAATGTATTAAATTTGTTTAAAAGCTTGGCCATTATAAGCATGAGTGTTCTTTTCTTGCGGAAACTAGTATAATATACTAGATGAAGTTGGGACAATTTGTTTGCATTCCCAGTTTTCCTTTTCCTTTTCAGAAAACAGTTAATACAATTTGCATTATATACCTGTGGTTTAATTGATTTCATTTGATTAAAGGGCTTATTGCCTCCCATGGCTTATTTCTCCTAGTTTTGTTTTTTGCTGCCTCAACAACAATAAATGGAATAGTCCCCTGCATGCTTGATTTATATTCTGATTAAACTTTCATGGAATTGGATTAGATTTTTACTGACTTATAGTTAGACACCAGAATTAGAATTGGAGAAGAATTGGTCCAGCCCCTTATTAGAGGAACCGCAACTGGTAATCCCACTTTTCTGTGACATTTTATTATTTCACATTTTTTAACTGTCCATCTACAGTTAAAGGGCCAAAGTCAGGAGACATTTGTTAGGGAATTGATGTTATGTAATGTTGTCCCTTTGAATATTAAGCTTGTCCCAACATGACATTCTTTCCAAAAGCATTAGGACTCAAATTGCTTTAGAATCATCAGTGTTTGATGGTTATCATCCTAATGCATTTGCTAATGAGTTTGTGGTTGTACTGTATCATTGTTATGAGATTGAAAAAGTGGTGATGATTGGTAGCAATTGGCTGGTTTGGTTAGTTATGATGCTGATATTGATTTTTTTTTTAGAGATAACTATAAACATTGCAGTACTATGGGCCACTTCAGCTGACTGTTATCTGCAGTTCAGCGGTTCTAATCTCACCGGCTGAAGGTTGACTCAGCCTTCCATCCTTCTGAGGTGGGTAAAATGAGGACCCGGATTGTTGGGGGCGATATGCTGACTCTGTAAACCGCTTAGAGAGGGCTGAAAGCCCTATGAAGCGGTATATAAGTCTAACTGCTATTGCTATTATATTTGCTATGTAGCATTATGGATATTTTAATTTTCATTGTAAGTGCTAGGAGTTTGTGCGGAGTTAGCTAGTACTAATTTCCTTTCTCTCTAAAATTTCTCAACTGAATGTGGCACAGTTGTACATAGTTTTTAAAGTCATAACGGAGTTCCATTTACAAACTTTATAAACTTTTGAAATTAGTGGGTCAAAACTCCTTTACAAAAAAAGTTATTCTTCCCATCTATACTGCTTCTGGCTTCAGTTAAACATTCATTCATACAGTTGCTATGGGAATTAGCAATTTATTCAAGGCCAAAAGGTAATGCCAGATAAGGAATGCAATCCAAAGCAGTATGCAATCTATGATCAAGGTCAGGATTGTCAGTCAGTCCAAAGGTCAGAATTTCAAGAGCAAAATTCAAAAATGAGAGTCACATAACAGCCAGAGAGCAGAAAATTGCTTTTAACAACAAAGGATCATGGGTCAGGCTGTCTCTTAAATCAGGTTGAGGCCAAAAATCAAGAGATTTACCCCATAGCTTGGGCAATAAGCCTCTTAAGATGTCTGTGGCCCACCAGCAGAGCTGGCAGTAGAGTTGGACAGTGAGGAGGTTGGGGAGGAACATGGGCCAGTCCTGGAGGCTGGGGAAGGCTGAGACAATGGCTCTGCATCAGAGGCAGAGATGAGACAGTTCTTAGCTGCCTTTGGAGCTAGACAGCAGTGAAGCAAAGGAACAGCTGGAGCATGATCCCAGTGTGCTCATGCACAGAGCTGCCAGAAGAAAAGAACAGCTAAGAAATCAGGATTAACTTGGGAGTAAAGCCACAGGTGGATGGTGAATGGCCAGTAAATAAAAGAAGAACGAAAGGTGGGGATTTTGCCAGAAACAATTCATTTATATGGTTGTTAGATTCGTTTCAGGAGTGTGAAGATCTGTCCGTGAATCTGAGACTCTGGGCCAGTCTTTCCTTGCACAGCACCTCATTTGTAAAATATTTACATGGTAGCTTTCCAAAATAGATAAGGTCTATAGTCATAAATATTCCTTTGAAGGAGTGTTTGCCAAGGCTTGCTGAATGCGAATGAGAGGAATTCACATTTGCTTAATAAAAGGGGTGTTGTCGGGACCAGGGATCTGCATTGTGTTTTTTGGGGATGGCTAGGGCAGAACAATGTCTTTGCTCTGCTCTCCTCTCTACTTACAGGCTGGGAGGCCTTATGTCATTATTATCTGACTTTTTCAATTATCCAGGTGTTGCCTGTGTTTGATCAGCCTTATGAATTATATTTCCCTTGAAATCAACTTGATATGAATAATTAAACATGTTTGTTCTGTATATGATTTCATCACTGAAATTATCATTGAAGCACTACAATGCATCAAATGGCTCTAAGTAATAATTACTACAATGAGTAATTCGGTGAGCCGAGGTGGCACAGTGGTTAGAGTGCAGTACTGCAGGCTACTTTGGCTGACTGCTAGATCAGCAGTTCAGCGGTTCAAATCTCACCGGCTCAGGGTTGACTCAGCCTTCCATCCTTCCGAGGTGGGTAAAATGAGGACCCAGATTGTTGGGGGCAATATGCTGATTCTGTAAACCGCTTAGAGAGGGCTGAAAGCCCTATGAAGCAGTATATAAGTCTAACTGCTATTGCTATTGCTATTGCTACTGTAAAGTGACAGAAAATATTTCATTATCACAAATTTCATGATAATAAAGCTAGGAATGGTGTCATATAAACTACATATAATGGTTGTTATCATTGTTTTTATATATTCATAGTTGATTATAATTAAAAACCACCACCAATAGCTGGGTAAAATACATTTTTTTTTAAAAAAGACAGCTTTAAAACTTCAAGAAGAGTTTGAAATATTGCAGAAAGTATTTCTCTGTAATTATAGTCTAAATCATATTCAGAGAAGAATAAAACATCAAACAGATGACAACTAAGAAAGAATTATAAAGTTCAGCTCTGTTAAGTTAAATTTACATACAGGAATCATACCATCTTGTGATTATAATTTGTAAAGAGTTGTGGAGGAAAAAGAAACTTGTGATATAGATCTTCATTCTCCACTTTTGCCTAGAAAACTGAGGAAAAACAAGATTAAGTCTTAAACTAATAATATTTGGGGACAAAGCATTCTCTTGAAAAGCAGCACTTGTGAAAATCAATACTTTTGCTGTAGAAGATAGCAGGACATTTTAAGACTAACAATGTTCAATTATAAGATAAAATTCTCTTTTGGACAGTAGGGGGAAAAAAGGTTTATACCAGTCCAGACAGTGATATTCCCTGAACTGGAACAGTATAGATTTCCTTTAATTTGGACAAAAAAAAACTATGTACAATTTGACATCAGGTTTCCCTGTATAATTCCCTGCATAAAAGAAACAGTCTTTACTTTCACATTGGTCTCTCATTGTCAACATAATCTTATGATCATTAAAAAATAATCCAAAAGTTGTGATGATTTTTCTACATTAATTATAGACACATTATATGTTTAAATTTCTTGGCATCCATGGCAAAAACAATAGAGGAAGGAAGGATTAAGTCTGCATGTATATGAAATTCTTTTTTCCACCTTTAAAAAGATTGGCTTTCAATTTGATTATTTTTCCATCAAATACTTTCAAATACATACTGTATATACTCAAGTATAAGCCTAGTTTTTCAGCCCACTTTTTGGGCTGAAAAAAGCCGCCTCGGCTTATACTCGAGTCAGTGAAAAATTTGCCCGAAATGGAGGAGAAAAAGGGGCGGGGCCATGCCGCTGGGTGACGCTCGTGAATGGCCTGGCGCCCCTGTGAGTTTCCCCTCCCTCTGTGTCAGTTTGCCGCGCAGCGCGCACCGCACCATCCCCCCTCCTCACGTTCTAATGTAATGCAGGGCTGTCTTACGATTCCCCTTCCTCCCCCTCCTGCCGCTCTGCAACGATGTCCCACCTCCTCCTTGTTATGGCAAGCAGCCACATAGCGATGTCCCACCTCCTCTGGTACAGTGATCCAATGATAGGAATCACTGTGCTGTGTGTCATAGGAGGCGGGACATCGCTCCCGCGGCTGCACGGGACATCATCATCACAGCGGGACATCAGCATCATGAGGTGAGTGAAGTATTTCATTGAATACACCGCTAGTTTACTGTTTTTCTTTGAAATAAATATTCAAAAACATTATTGGTATCTATTTTTATTTTTGAAATTTACCGGTAGCTGCTGCATTTCCCACCCTAGGCTTATACTCGAGTCAATAACTTTTCCAGTTTTTTGTGGTAAAATTAGGTGCCTCGGCTTATATTCGGGTCGGCCTATACTCGAGTGTATACGGTATGTATTTGAAATACATATATAGATGAAATACAAAATTTCATCAAGTAAATATTTGATGAGTCATGTCATCTGCAGACTACAGTGATCATAGATTTGAAGGGATTACCTTGAAGTCAATTGCTGGAAACAAAAAAATAATTAATGTAGATCTAGATTGTTGAGTCGGTTAATGGATGAGAAAAAGAAATAAGATAATTTACAAGGTAACAATACATGAAAGTTTAAATGACTATTGTGCAAAAGAAATAAAAAACAAAAAAAAACCAAGATGCTCAAAGCGCGAGACAATATTGTATTTTAAACCTGCTGGATGGAGGACATGAGGACAAAAAACATAGAAATGGATAATTTGAGAGATCCTTCTTGATTCTAAACTACTCTGCCCCCATTTAGTCATTTAGTCATTTATTTGACATTTATAGGCCGCCCTTTTCCCTGAGGGGACTCAGGGCAGCTTACAATTAATGGGAAGGGAGTGTAAGACAAAACACAAGAAAGAAAAAAATGTGAATAAAAAAAAAATAAACCGATAAAACACAACATTCATTCAGCATTCGGGTGGGGCGAGGTTCGGGTCTTATCCCCAGGCCTGACGGGATAGCCAGATCTTGAGGGCTGTGTGGAAGGTCTGGACGGTGGTGAGGGTACGAATCTCCACGGGGAGATTGTTCCAAAGCGTCGGAGCTGCAACTGAGAAGGCTCTCCTCCGCGTAGTCACCAGTCAGCACTGACTGGCGGATGGAATTCGGAGGAGGCCTACTCTATGCGATCTGATGGGACGAAGGGAGGTAATTGGCAGAAGGCGGTCTCTCAGATAGTCAGATCCACTACCATGGAGGGCTTTATGAATGGTGAGTAGCACCTTGAAGCGCACCCGGAGATCAACAGGTAGCCAGCGCAGCTCATGGAGGATCGGTGTTATGTGGGCGAACCGTGGTGCGCCCACGATCACCTTTTGGGAAGTTCAAACTCCATTTGTTGATATGAGACTCAGCAAGTGCTGTAATGGTGATGCCAACTACCCTAAGACCCTAACTTGCACATTTTTACTTGTTCCTTTGGGACAAAAGAAAGAAAATAATTAATCTAGTGATTAATAGGTCTATCCTGGACTCAGAATTCAATTCAATTCAATTCAATTTATTAAATTTATAGGCCGCCCAATCCCGGAGGACTCCGGGCGGCTTACACAGAACAAGAAAAGAAAACAAACAAAATAAAAATAAAAAATAAAAAATTTAAAAATTCTCCAACATGCATATGTTGTGATTGGGGCTGGACCCTACATAATAAGGTCAACAGCCTCAGGCCTGCTGGAACAGCCAGGTCTTAACAGCTTTTCTGAAGGCCATGAGGGTGGGAGAGGTCCGGACCTCTGGGGGTAGCTGATTCCACAGGGTCAGAGCAGCCACAGAGAAGGCTCTCCTCCGAGGCCCCGCCAGCTGACCTAAGGAGGCCCACCCTGTGGGATCTTATCGGCCGTTGGGAGGTATGTGGCAGTAGGCGGTCTCGCAAATACGCTGGTCCTGAGCCATGTAGGGCTTTAAAGGTAATGACCAACACCTTGAAATGAGTTCAGAGACCAATTGGTAGCCAGTGCAGCTCACGAAGGATAGATGTAATATGGGTGTATCTTGGTACACCCAATATCGCTTGCGCGGCTGCATTCTGGACTAGCTGTAGTCTCCGAATGCTTTTCAGGGGTAGCCCCATGTAGAGCGCATTGCAATAATCCAGCCTTGAGGTGACAAGGGCATGAGTGACTGTTTGAAGTGCGCCCCGATCCAAGTAGGGAATAAGTCATCCCAATCGTAATGCAGGAGATACAGGGACAGGAGATGACAACATATGGCTCAGAGAAGCAGGCATTGGGGACAAATCAAATTACAGGCACCGTAGATTGATAGACATTTGGGATACTCAATGCAAGCAATATGAGCAATGTTTGAAAAGTGGGAGGGGCAGGAAAGACAATAAATAACTATGGAAGTTATGCCAGACTCAGACAAAAGGTTACCATCTATTGTGGGAGATATTGAGATGGTAGTACCATAGGAGGTGGCCTGAAGGCCATTAAGATAATACTTTGAGAGAAGAGTCCTTCTTTCTTATGCAATTGGAACCATCCTACTTGTATTTTCTTATGATAAAGGATGTTCCCAAAATGCCAGGCTAAAGATGGAGGCTTTCAAAAAGAGAAGGAGGGAGGAAGAGGGGGGAGGAGAAAGAGAAGGAGAAGAAGAGCTATGCCATAATTCTTTTTAAAGGAAGGAAGTATAGCAGCACCATAATTGTAATCTAAAGCTCTTTGTTACTATAATTTTTCAAACGAAGATGTTAATGTGATTAACATAATTTTGCAAAAAAATGTGTTGGGCTTTAGCAATCGTTATGCATGATGCAAACTGTCATAGACTGAATCCTGATTATTTTTGTCCAATGACTCTTTAATTCATTATTCTCCATTCTTTTAATTTTGTGAAGTAATTAATGTTTAATATTGATGTAACATAAGAAATTTAGAATTGCTAAATAACCTCACTCAAAACACATTTGCAATTTGAATCTTATCTTGAATTCATTTAATTATTTAGATAAGAAGGCTTCTGTACATGAAAGAGAAAGTAGATAGTATCACTCATTACATTTAATTCACTTGAAACAGCACATTTGATAGGAATGCTTTGAAATTATTATATAAATTCATTATTTTCAAATAATTCAACCCTCAAGATAGGTACTAAGGTAGAGAAAACTGGAAATGGTTTTTCATAGCTTGGAATGGGCTTTGGGACAAATTTCTACTTTTATTCTTTTTCACAGAAATACGGTAACATTTTTTAAGGTTCAATTTGTAGATATGAGATAATAGGAACAGGAACTTCCTACTCAATATCTACATTAAGTATGGCTTTTGGCTCTGGAAAGCACTATGGACAGGGTGATGCAAGGATACAGTAAGTGGTCATGCTTAATTATTTTTTCCCCTGTCTGCCTTACTTCCTAAAAATCTATTCTAAAAAGGCATAATATTGGGCACATCTGCTGGAGTAAGTCTTCCATAATCCCAAAGTGAACATATTTGTTGATTTCTGCAGTAATTCATGGGAAAGCACCTTTCAATCCAGCCAAAACTGTCGGTTTTCCAAAGGCAATCTTAACATGACAAAAGAAATGGTCATGCTGATAGTAGATGTCACAAAAGTATTTTAGTTTGTACCTGAAAATTTCACCCTGGGACTATGAAATAATCAACAAGTTGCTTCCTTATTTTGCTTTTATATTCTCTCTTTAAAAGGATTTTTAAAAAATCTTTATTGCATGCTGGCAGATTTTCGTCATTTGGGATTCTTTTCCATGGTCCATTTTGTTTCTGAGCTATGTATCTAACATAATAGAATTTGTAAAATGGTTGTGATCAGAGGTAGTATTTTGCTGGTTTGGACTGGTTTGCCCGAACCGGTACTGGAAATAGTGGGTGGCCACACCCCCTGACCCCATCCCAGCTCTAGGGAATCCCATTTAGGCTCTTTTTTAGCCAAAGTGCATGCACATGCGTGGACATGCTCACATTTGCAAATTGGTAGGGAAGGTAAGTGAATACCACCTGGTTGTTATATAATTTTTGGCACTTCACTGGAACAAGTAACTGTTAATCTTAAATTTTAAACTACCAAAGGCAATATCTTAGAAAAATGAGAATGTTAAGGAAACATATAATATGGGAACATACATATATTCTATTACTATATGACTTACTGTTATCAGGCTGATTTAATGTATGAATAGTGACACATTTGATATTTCATTTCATTTATTTTACTTTGTACGTCACTCTAGTTCAAAGGAACTCAGTGGCTTTCATTCTTCTTTTACATAAAATAAGCTTTAAAAATAAGTGTACTTCAGCCTTTCATGCATCTTAGGTCTCAACATGATGTTATTTTAGAATACTCTGGTTTTGGAGAAAATCTATGTTGTGGCTAAAAATCAACATAATCCACCAATCAATCTCTTCCATATTCCAAATTATTCATTTGGAGCAGTCCAGTGCCATCTTTTTCTCTTCTCCAAGCCTTGTATTTTCCTTTGTAATTTTATATTAGAATGTCTTTTAATTTGATAGCCAAGATTTAAATAACTGTATAGCAGGGGTGTCAAACTCAAGGCCAGCGGGCCAGCTGGCCCACAGAGTGTTTAGATTTGGCCTGCAGGGCCGCCCAAGAAACAGCAAAGGACCGGCCTGCAGTGCTTCTGCCAGTGAAAACAGAGCTCGAGAGGGCCACGTGTGGCTCTCCCAGGCTATGTTTTCAGCTGCGATAGCCTCCTCAAGCTTTATTTTTGCTGGCAGAGGGTGGCAGGAGGCCATCACAGCTGAAAATGCAGCTCGGGAGCCCATTTTCACTAGCAGAATGCTCAGGCCACCACAGATGCTCCCAACACAAGTGATATCAAGCTGGCCATGCCCACTATGGCATCTGAGGTCAAATACAACCCTGATGCATCCCTCAATGAAATCAAGTTTGACACCCCTCATAATTTACCTCAATTTTCACTGGAGTTGCTTTTCATATTCAAATGTTTAATTAAATCATGCATGCACTATTTTAAAAAAATGAATTTTTATAATCCCCCCCCCAGTAACGTTTGATTGTGTATCTTTAATGAAATTGGTCTCTCACTCAAGAGAGGTTTAAATAGTCATACACTGAAACCTAAACATACAGGAACAAGCATCAAAGTAATATACTTCTAAACTTTTTATCACTAAAAAGGCAACATGAGATGTGGGAATTCTGTAACTGGAGAAAAGGCCAGGTGAAATGTCCCCATAAGAGAGGTGTGGACACAAGAATGCTGGCTTTCTTGTGGGAAAATAACTTTGAGGCTTCCAGACTATCCTATGAATTAACTGTGAGCTACAATGCCAAAGCCCCGTGGTTCTCTTGCTCTCCTCCTTTCTGATATGCAGTGGTTGTGAACTGCCTTGGTTTTACATTAGGAAATACATGATGTTACTGCTTGAGTTAAAATAAATCAGTCATAAGATGAAATAATAATGTGGAATATTTAAAATCATGCCCTAGCAATTATATATTCACATCCTGTATTTAAAATAAGTAGCTGCTTTAGTTTATATTCACAGCAGGCAAGAAATGCATGAAAATTTAAAAGCAATTTTAAAAAAGCCTTTCAGTTTCAGAGCAGCATTATTTAAACTGAGGAAAGAAGTGCTCCATTAGAGCAAAGACTGCATCATTTAAGAATCCTTCTTGGATATCACATCTTTAAAACACACCAAAGAGTTAAAGGATGCCTGTGAGCTAAACCAGAAGATGGGCTCACTGTGATAACAATCATACGACTATTTTTTTTCTAGTGGCAGTTGACTTCCTGTTGTTTTATATGCCTGAATAAAACCTGCTACTTATTCTTCTATCAGTCACTTCTTTAAAATGTGCAAGTTATAACCCTCTTGAGTTCACTAGATTTGGCAATAAGTGCCAACACTCCTGATCCCATAGCAGCTTTAGCAGAAGTAGAAGGATGGTGTTGATAAGACTACCCCAACAGTTATCCATAGTACATAATATATAAGGGATGGAAGCTAGAACTTGAATTGCCTGCAAGACCATATATGAGGTTTTGCTTACTAATATGCAGACTCTAAATACTGTTATGAATAGTTGTTCTTCATAGTGTATTCTTGCAAGTGCAGGGTCCATTTTTCAGATCACTGAACGCCACTTTGCATGGTCAGCTGAGTCTCCAGGGTGCAGGCCCTTGGCTTTTATATCTTTGTTGATGGTGTCTTGCCATCTCTGTTTTGGGTGTCTGCAAGGTCACCTGCCGTTGGCCAGTCTTGGCAATGGTGAAAGGTGCTGCTCTCAGGACATGTCCATACCAGCAGAGCCAGCCTTCTCTCAACTTCTTTATAATTGGTGCTACACCAAAATGTTGTGGAATGGTGTAATTTGTGATGTGGTCATGAAAGGAGATGACCAATATCCAACGAAGCATTCACATTTCCATGGCATGGAGATAGATTTCGGTCCCTGTTGTTGCTGCCCAACATTCAGTGCCATGCAGTGCAACAGGGCATATGGTTGTTTTGTAAATCTTAGATTTAAGATGGATTGGCATTTGCCTATCACATAACACACCAGTGAGTTGTGAGTAACACAATTTTTTTTTAGATTTTCTCCATTGGTGTGGAGCATTCCAGTGGTGGTGACAGTCTCTAAGTACTCAACTGTTGTGAATAGTTAAACCAGCAAAAGAGGTTTTTGCTTTGAAATCATGGCCTCAGTTTTTAAATCACATTTGTGTGAGGTGTGTGGGTGTGGGATATGTGTCTTCAGACCAGTATAGATGACTAGTAACTGCTTGGGTGGTGTGGGGTTTTTTGGGGGGGCAAGATTTTGGAAATAGTTTGCCATTGACTAAGAGCTAAGGGCTAAGAGAGAGCGACTGGCCAAAATTAACCAGCTGAATTGGCACTAGGACAGGACTCACAATCTCCTAGTTTCTAGCCTGGTGCCTTAACCACTACACCAATCTGGTTCTCTAGGCTTATATTAATAGCGTGTTTTATCAGTTGTTTTTCACAAAATAGAGAAAGACAGACCAAAATGACACTTTTTTAAAACCAGTAAATTTCAGGGAGTATTAGGATCAATCTTCATATTAAACAAACTCTAGGGAAACTACTTATGCATCTCTCTTTGAGATCTCTGGTTCCACCAGCCTTGCACACCATATGAATCCCAAGAGTTATTGTTAACTGCTATTGTTAAGGGACAATGGAGATATGAAGATCAGCACAAATGATGTCTCTGAGACCATAATTCTCAAAATCATCATGTTAATAGGCAAATTTAAAGCACAGGATTCCACTTAGAGGCATGCAGAAAAGCAAGCCGAGAGAAGCTTTACTACAAAGTTAGATTATTGACCACAGGATTAGATGCTTTTGGAAAAAAATGAGAGATGAATTTTCTGAGAATGCCTTAGGCATAAAACATTTGGTCATAAAACTGTAGATTCTTTCAACTGACATATTCCATTACTCATACTTTAACACAGTATTTCTAGAAGTAGAACTAATAGAGAAGTGGTCTTCAAAAGAAAATGTTCAATTGTGAACTGTTAAAAGTGCTGTGTATTAAGCAATCACAGAATAACAATTTAAAAAAATTATAGGAAAGTGAGAAGAAAAGGAGAACAAATCTGCATATAGTTCTTAAAATGTAAGCGAATGAGTAAAGAGGGCTTTATTATAATTATAAAAATAATTATAAATAATCATAAAAGTTTATTTTCATTCTCAGAAAATAAGAGGTGAGAAAGACAAGAGGTGATTATTATGGTTGGAAAAGAGATAAAATCTTAGTAGTATGATGGCTTGGAATGAAATGTTTGGCAATTATTTTGTCAATCTCATGAGAAGGGTAGAAGCCCAGAACTGAATTTGCAGCCAAGGACTAGGAAACAGAACTCAAAGGAAGAAGCAGGAGGTGAAGAGGAGAGAAGCCATAGAAATTGCAACAGTGAGTTCCTTGCAACTTGAACTCAGATGAATGAGAAATAAACAGGAAAAGAACAGATAATCTAACTTGGGAAGAAAAACATGCATGCTTCACTGAAATTTTATGACATACTCTGGATGGGCACATAATACTGGGAGGCTAAAATTTATTCATAAGGATGAAGGTATCTGAGAAATATTGGGGTGTGTGTCTGTGTGTGTGTGTGTGTGTGTGTGTATTTTAACAATCAGGAATGAAATCATAAAAATCTAGTTGAACATGGTTGGGTGAAAATAAAAAAAAATAAAAGTGGGAATTTATTATAGACTCACTGGACTGGCATTAGGCCTGGATAAAATCCTTTTGTAGGAAATAACTACATTTTTAAGAGACATATGATAGTGCAAATGAGTAAAGTAAAGTAAAATCTTTATTACGGTCAAAGACCAGCAATACACATTAGTTTTTACACTATATCAAAAAATACTAACATTAAAATATAATTAAAAAGTATTGACATTAAAAGTGGATAATAACATAATGGTCCAAAGATTGTTAAAGGTATGTCCAAATAATTGGTACAAGATGGTACTATACTGTAGCCAATTTTTTTCTTATGGACAATGCAGCAGCACAGAACTTTGCCGCTGCATACGTGGTAACCGGGTTAGTGTCCTGGAGGAGAAAGCCTAGATAAAAATGGTCTGCCCTCCCTGGCAATCTCTCTAATAAGGGGAGAATATGTGCAGACCTACAAGCTCTGTATAGTTCGCAGTGTAATAGAACATGTGAATTATCTTCCACTTCTCCTTTAGCAATAGCAGTGGACTTTACCACATATACAAACGTGTTCTGCTATAGGTATTCTCTTATACCTGCCCTGGAGGAGTGCTGAAAGGAGAATGTTAAATCTGGCTCTGAAGAAAGCTATTCTTTGTTTTGGGGAGATCAGGTCATTTAGATATCTTGCCAATTCCCACACACCCTGTTTAATTCTGGCCCTAGTGTGGAATAGTGAAAATGAGAGATTTCAATTATCCTGACATGTCTTGGAATCTAATCCTGCCAAGACATTAAGATTGTAACATTAACAATCTTAATGTTATTGACTATTTCATTTGTCAAAAGGCAGAACAAGAGGGCCTGTTATTCAGAAGATAATTCTCAACAGGGAGGAATTGGTGAAGAAAATAAATACTTCCTATTTTCTCAGTTCACTCTCGACACATGCTAAGGAGACAAGTGATGTGAAAAGGGGACACTCGATACAAGAGGAAATGAAGCCAGGAAAATCTGTTTGTCCCTTATGAAAACATATAAGGATAGCAACATTCAACTTTGTTTAAATTTTCGGACAGAACAGGGCAGTGATGGCAAACCTTTTGTAAAGGCGGGCCAAAATTGTGCGGGTGTGCACTATCACGCACTCATGCCCACACCCGCAATGGAATGTGCCCTGCCCCCTGTGCATGTGTGTGCAACCACCGCCCCACCGGGGGAGGGAGTTTTCACCCTCCCCAGGCTCTGGAGGTTTCCTAAAGCCGGGGGAGGGTGAAAAATAGTCCCAACAGGCCAATGGAAAGTTTGGGAACAAGGTGAAAGTTTGGGAGGTGAAAACTCCCACTGGAGGTCCTCCCCAAGAGGCTTTCCTAAAGCCTGGGGAGGAGAGAAACAGCCTCCCCCGGCCCTCCAGAAGGCTGAAAATCAACTAGCTGATACGCACATGCGCACTGGAGCTGACGGCTCGCATGCCGCCAAATATGGCTCCATGTGCCACCTGTGGCATATGTGCCATAGGTTCACCATCACAGGAATAGGGCTTGCTGAATAAGCCAACATATGATACAACTGCTAAAAAGGTAAGTCCACCTGGATTATGATATCTGGCATCAATAAGCATTATGATTTCAGCCAGAAATCCAAAAATAATGCAGATATTTTTCCTTATTCCTTTCTGTATTTGAAATTGGGATTTTATCTGGCTTAATGAAATAGGATAGATCCTTCTCTGTTCTTTAAATTTTTTGACTAAACTAAACATTTAATTTGTTAGATTTCCTAAACTGTTTTTTAAAGTTCTGTATAAAATCTGTAAGTAAAGGTTATGGTGAAAATAGAGCTTAAACTGTAAGCATCTTTTTCTCCCCTGCTTATTACCCATTAATAGACAGTTCTTCTACTTTGCCCTCAGTGAAAAAAATTCATTTGGCTGCTTGCTAGTTTAAAATTTAAAGCTTTATATGCAATTCATTCTGCCTTACAATTAATAATAACCACAATTTGGAACCTATATCTGAGTTTTGAAATGAGAGGCTTTTATGCTTAGGCAAAGCATTTTTTTAAATTTCTATGAAATGTATTTTTTAAAGAATCTTCTGCAAGGTAAAAGGAACACTCAGCAGACTTATAAATTAGGTTTATTTGTCTCTCCAGCTACACAGTCTTATTTCATATAAGATTTCTTTTCTATCTGTTCTTCAGTCAGTTAATATTGTATCTCTAATACAGTATTTTCATTGATTGGATATATATTACATTCAAAAAGAATGCTCAATGAGCACCAAAAGGAAGGGAACTACCGAAGCAAATTGAAACATATCTCAATAATACAACCTTAATGAAATTCTGCAGTCAAGATCTCAGACACATATTCTGATGCAAAATCATGTAACATAATTACATAATTACGCAATTGACCACAACATTTCTGTTGTTAAGCGTCTTATGACCACAATTGACCCCAAAATTTATGTTGTTAAGTGAGACATTTGTTAAGGGGATTTTGCCCCATTTTACCATCTTCCTTGCCTCAGTTGTTAAGTGAATCATTGCAGTTGATAAGTTAGTAACTCAGTTGCTAAGTGAATCTTCCTTCCCCATTGTCTTTGCTTGTCAGAAAGCTGCAAAAGGTGATCACATGACCTTGGGACAGAGCAATGGTCATAAATATGAACCAGTTGCCAAGCATCTAAATTTTCATCACCTGAGCATGGGTATGCTGCAAAGGTTGTAACTGTAAAAAATGGTCCTAAGTAACTTTTTCAGTGTTGTTGTAACTTCAAATGGTCACTAAATAAACTGTTGTAAGTCAAGGACTACTTGTACTCATTAAACAGTTATCTGTAGATTCAACAAAACTGGTCAAAGATTGATTGATTAATTGATTGGTTGGTTGATTGATTGATTGATTGATTGATTGATTGAATGTGATGACCCAGGGTGTGGCACGAAGGCAACATAGACAGAGAACCTGTATGAGTCAATTTATTGGCACCAACTTTGCCCCCAACATCCCTTTTACTCTCCGGCCTGGAAAAAAGCTTTTCCACAAACCTGCAGGTACTCCAGTTCAAACTCTGTAAGCAGACTGACTGCAATCAATCATTGCAGCAGGGCAAGATAATGAGTCATAGAAGCTAAGAATAATTCCAGCAAGACAAGATAAGCACACAGAAGGACGGAAATAATTCAAATAATTCCTGGGGGAATGCCAGGAATGCAGGCCACAACTCTCAACACTATAGGAATTCAGCACTTGTTCCTGACAAACACCCCTCCCAACTGCCTCCCCTTTAAACTCCATCCCCAGGTGTGCCTTGTGAAGGGAATAGGGGCCCTTTCCTTCCTTGGAAGCCATGCAACCCATGTTGCTCTCTTCTGCATACTTCCCTGCGTCCCCTAGGATGAGAAGGGGGTGGGCCTGGGTCTTCATCTGAACCCTCTCTCCCTTGTTCTATCTCTTTCCTGCTCAGCTACCTGACTTTGTCCTTCCCCAGTTTCCTACACAGCCAATGGAGCCACTCTCTCACGCTCTGTCAGCTGTTTGTCTTCCATCTCAGTCAGACTCCAATCGGGGCACGGCATTGACTATGCCTCCCATCTTGTCTGATAATTGCTCTATCATGCTCAAGTGGGCTTAATTAGACATGGTTAATGAATAGATGAGTAACTTATAGATAATGGGATAAAAATCCATCTGGCAGAACATTTGTTAAATAAAATGGCAGTATTGTGAAGTATGGCAAGAAGTTCAGGACACAGAACTTTTCATGCAATTAAATATCTTTTCTAATAATGTGCCTTTAATCTGTCTCTGAGCCCATTCTTCCAAACTGGCTCATCTACTCCTGCAATGTAATAAACTTCTGCTATATAATGTCAAAATAAGAGTTAACTTCAGATGTTCTCTGATGGGTCAGCAAAAGGGTGAAATACAGTCTTCCATTTTTTTTAATGGACAGGTGAACCTGTTTTGAAACAAAACACTAAGTGAAGTCTCTATCATTTTATCTTCTAAGACAGGGATCCCCAAACCCTGGGCTGCACTCCACTAGCAGGCCATGCCCTGTTTGGAACTGGGCCGCACAAGTGGCAGGCAAGTGTGCACGTGCAGTTCCATTTGCGCAAGTCATGAGTGCTTGCACATGCAGCTCCATTTCAACACATAGAGTTGCTCACGCAAACACCTGCTCTTCACACAAATCCACCCCCTCTCTCCCTGCCAGAAAGACCCATTCCCTCTCCCCACACCAGAAAGGTTGGGGACTACTCTTCTAAGTTGTACCCATAAGGAATATAATACAGGATACTGGCATTTTGTTTGTGGGTCAATTTTCTATTTAATCATTTTCAATTTAAAAAGTATTAAAAAGTTAAGTAAGCTGGGAAAGGGAGCTAAATGGGCATTGTGGGAAGTACCCATGGCCTTGTATCGACTACTCCTATAATTACCATCTTTCAATTTTGCAAAGCAAAATTCTTATTATTTGGTGAGGAAAAAAATGACAGCTGTTCCTCAGCATTCTGGCTTCTTCCCAAAGTGTTTTCTTTAGTTGTGACCTCTCCTCACTATGTATCACCCATCTGTCTGGGCCATAGAAAAAATACTTGGTAACAGCTGGAAGCAATACGTGTCTTCTAATGTTTACTCTCCATGAATGTATACAATGTTTAATAGTTCAGTAAATTGCCACATTATCTGCCATCAAGCTGATGTTGACTCTTGAGAAACCATTGCTGCAATAAAAAAAATGACATGAAATCTTCTGATTACTCTATTCAGATGATTAAGCTATTATGAGAACCACTAGTAAATTGCAGCCCAATGACACCAAAGGTCAGACAAATGGCTGTCATTGAATTATGTAATATCTCAGCTTCCATTTAATTTGGCACCAAAAGTTTGATGCTGCACCAGTTCAAGACCAAGAGTTCATTTTGCTATCACTTAAATAATCAGTTTGTGAAAACCGAATGCAGGAAATGCTATGAAGTTGATACATGGCTTAATAAACTTTAATCAAAGACTCCAAAGAACAGAAAGATGACTCACTGATTATTATTGAGTTATGTTGATAATGATTGCTCTCTCTACTTTAGTGTCTTGAAGTAGAGTTTTCTAGCATGTTTTGTATTTGTTCTTTATTATTTCTCAAAAATCCACTGAAACTGGCTCTTCAGAAATGCTTTAGATTGCAATTTTGCAAGATAGAGCTTCTGTACATCTAGAGGAGGTCTTTCAAACATCACATGCAGGCCACGTCCAACCTGGCTCCCAAAAGGTATCATGACACGTCATGATCTGGCCTGTGATGTGATCGAGTTTGACACCATGATCTAGAGCAGTGTTTCCCAACCTTGGCAATCTGAAGATGTCTGGACTTCAACTCCCAGAATTCCCCAGCCAGCAAATGCTGGCTGGGGAATTCTGGGAGTTGAAGTCCGGACATCTTCAAGTTGGCAAGGTTGGGAAACACTGATCTAGAGGGTACCATAAGAAAAAAATGTTTGACTTCTCTAACAGCCGGACCCCTTCTCCCCAGAATATGAGCCTTAAGTCCTATATGTAGAGAATTTTAAAATAATTTTATTATGTTTATCAATATACAAAAATGATAATAGTGGGAAAATGGGGGAGAGAGAGGAGAGAACAAAGTTTAGGGTAAAGGGGAAAAAAAGAAAAGCATTGACTTCCAACTTTTTTTAGCATAATAGGTAGTAACATTACAGCTTCAACTTTTCACTTTCATATATTTACTATGTACATTTCTACAACAACTAAATTATTTCATCTGCAAAATCCAAAATCAAAATTTCATTTTCCCCATCTCAAGCACAAAATTCAGGAAGATATTTGGATATTTCTTTTCTTTAATTAAAGCAGTTAATTTAGCAATCTCCACTACTCATACCAGTTTTTTCAGCCATTCTTCCATGGGAATTAAGGTTTTTTTACATAAAGCATTCTTTCTGCTGTCAACATATATAAAAGCAAAGTTCCAGATTTTTAAAAAGATTAAGCTTGTCTGTGATTTGAATTCTATATTTAAGATTCTTATGTATTAAAATATGGATTTTAATAATGTTTGATTTGTCATGTCAACAATGATAAAAAGTTATTTATTTGCATTTACATTTCCAACATGTTTTCCATTTCCATTTATTCTGCCTTCCTCTTGGTAATTAGTAATACCTGTCTTACCACAAGCTTGGTAAATTTCAAATTGTTGCAATTAGATCAATGGATCTTCCAAGGAGTGAGCCCTATTGCATCTCTATCAGATACTACAAAGTAAATGCAAAAATATGACTGGAAAATATAAGATTTAAAGAAAACAGAAAAATAAAGAAGCGACTTGCTATTTTCTTTGCAGCAGGGGTGGGCCTGGGTTGCTGGAACTGGCAGCGATCCAGGCCTGTCACACCCCTGAACTGGTTCTTCGGGCAGCACCTTAGGTGCTGCCATCTTGTTTTTCAGTTCTGCATATGTGCATATGTGCAGAACAATTTTAATTGCACAAATTTATTTAAATTAAATAAATTTAATTTATTTTTATATTTTTTGCTCATACACAGACCTATTTATGGACAACTGCGCACGCATGAGCAAAATTGCGCACACACCAAACTGGCAGTAATGCCAACAGCAACCCACCCTTGAGTTACAATCATAGTAATTACCATTTCCATCTTCCAAAGCATCTATCATGGTTCCTTTCTTCCCATAAATAAAACTTTTTAGTCAATAAATAGAAGGTTTCCAATCTTTGGAAAAGTAATTGTTGTTTCCTTCTTAACCAAACAAGTCATTTTAGACATTTCTCAAATCTCTGTCATTTTCATGAGCCATTTCTCCATTATGGCTATTTCTGTAGTCTTCCATCTTTGTGCATATAATATAATAGCTTTGCTTCAGTTATGGTATAGTAACATGTTGTGGCCCAGCAGGAGCCGGTTGAGCTGCTGATGGACTCGGACAGTGAGGAACCATATGAGTCTGCCATGGAAGATGTGGAGGATCCTGTGCAGGGTTCAGACTCAGAGCAGGGACTAGAGAGGCTGGTTGGCCACCAGGAGGTACCTGAAGCATGGAGCAGTGGGGAAGATCAAAGGGAGTTTGTCCCTGATGCTTGATTGAGAAGGGCTGAGAAACGCAAGCAGCAAATCCGTAGGCAGACTCATAGAAAATAATTATGCACAGGTGGTTGTGCATGGGCCCCTCCCAAGAGAGTTTATAAGTGAGGCATTGGGAGGGGACATTGGCAGGAAACAATCATTCGAACTAGTAGTGAAGAAAATCTGTCTATATTCTAGCCGTGTCTGTTCGTTGGGATTATCTGTGTTGCTTCATTTGAACTATCTAAGTTGCTGCCAAGCAATTCTATTGAATGTGAGTTGTCTGGGCCCTCAGCCAAAGGATTTGTTATCTTAGTAATTAAATAGTGGCAAACAGCCAAGCCTGTGTTCTGGTTTATTCACAGGCCAGAGTGGTCAGAACAGTAACATATCTATTGTATGTTTTAATACTATAGTTACTAGTAATCCATGAGCATCTCCTTGATGATGACTTCTGCCCTAAGGAATAATGCACTATGGGGATCCATATTGCTCCCACCCTTTTCTATTTCCACAAAATCTTTTTTAAAAAAATTGTTCCCTTAGTTCTTAGGCCACAGGGTTGTTAGGCCCAACTCAGATCTTTCTGCGCATGCCCAAGATGGTGTCCTGTCGTGTTTGAGGAGAGCTTCGGGAAGATGATTGTCCTTCTTGGGGGGTTGCAGGGGTATCCTATTCCATCGTTGGTTCCAGGTCTAGCTAGGTCTAGCTCCTGGGACCTCGGGGATACCCTTGAGCTGCGATTTACTGCTTTGTAGCTGGAACATCGTGAGTGAAAGGGGGCGGCCGGCAGTGAGAGAATGAAGATCGTCAGTGGCTGCTGATGTGGGGGCGCCCGGCTTGGGATCTCTGCAGCCAGTGTGGATGGGCTCAGTGCCAGCTTTCTGCTACCCCCCCCCCCTTGAACACAGCTGGCGTGGGTGTGGTCATCAGAACGCCCAGCCTGGGGTCTCTGAAGCCGGCGTGGGTGTGCTCAGCAGCAGCGGCAGTGGGTCGCCCGGCTTGGGATCTCTACAGCCGGCGTGGGTGTGCCCAGCAACAGCTTCCCTCTACCCCCCCATGAACACTGTCGGCTCCCCCCCCATGGACATGTCATCTCCTCATTCCATCTCCCCATGATGTCATCTCATTTGGTTGATGCCACATTCTCCTCTATGCTATACTGCGACAGAACTTTATTCCCTTTGGGAACTCCCCCTTTACCGGGGATGGCCTTCTTACCTATCAAGACGCTTCCTTAATGATGGATTTTGGGATCCCGAGAGATGGCATGCCAAGAAGAGACTGCTTAGGGGTTTTTTACAGGGGTTTTTAAATCACATTTTAAGGGGAGGGCAGGGGGGTTGATACGGATTGCTCAGACAGGCTTGGGGGGGAGTCTGCCAGGGCACAGGCCAGAGCTAACTAAGGGGTGCGGGTCGGGAGTGCTGGGAAGGGTTGGGATTCCGGGGGAGACATTAAGCCATTCTATTGGGGGGTCCACCATCTCTACTGTTTGTGGGAGAGGCAGATATGGTGGGGGCCGAGGGCCAAATTATGTTCGGGGGACGCGGGTTCGCTGTTTAAGAGCGATCGCGCATTCTGACCCTCATCACCCTTCTCACACCCCTGGGTGCTTGGGATTACAGGACCCTGGTCTCCGGCTGGTGTCGCTTAACGCCAGGTCCATGGTACATAAGGCTCCCCTCATTTACGACCTCATACAAGAGGGTAGAGCGGACATGGCATGCATTACGGAGACCTGGTTGGGCCAAGAGGGGGGTGTTCCTCTTAGTGAATTATGCCCACCAGGCTTCCGGGCGTTTCACCAGCTGAGAGCCCAGGGCAGGGGTGGGGGGTGGCGGTGGTTATTAGGGAAAGTCTCAGACCTCAGGAAGTCACTGTGCCTCAGATAGGCGGGTGTGAGTCCTTTTTTGTGAAATGGGGCTTTGGAGTTTAGGTGGGCCTTTTTGTTACGTACTTGTCTCCCTGCTACATTTCATCGGCCCTGCTGGAGCTGCTGGATGTGTTAGCTGGATTGGCGGTTGATTTCCCCAGGCTTATGATCCTGGGGGATTTCAATCTGCATTCCATTGGTGAGACATCTGAGTCAGCTCGGGAGTTCATGGCTTCCATGATGGCTATGGACCTAACTCAGTTAATTCAAGACCCCACTCATAATGGGGGACACACGCTTGACCTGATTTTTGTCTCTGGGCAGTGGATGAATGATCTAGATTTAGGGGATATTTCTATCCAACCCTTGTCATGGTCGGATCATTTCCTCATCAGGCTTGACTTCCATACTGCTACCCCTCACCGCAGGGAGGTGGAACCGATTAGATGGTTCCGCCCCAGGCGCTTGATGGACCCTGAAAGGTTCCTGATGGAGCTTGGGACTTTTCCTGAATCCCTTGCTCACAACTCGACCAAAGCCCTAGTGGAAGCCTGGGATAGGGCGGCCACTGGGGCTTTGGATCGTGTTGTGCCTTTGCGACCTCTGACCCGATCCCGGGTAGCTCCCTGATTTACCAAGGAGCTCCGGGAGATGAAACGCCAGAAAAGACTCCTAGAGAGTGGTTGGAGGGCCAGCCGCTCCGAATCTGATCAAACACTAGTAAGGATTCATATTAAATCCTACTTAGTGGCGATAAAAGCGGCAAAATGGCAACATTTTTTCGTTCTTATTGTGTCCGCAGATAACTGTCCAGCCGCCCTGTTTAGGGTGACCTGTTTAGGGTGACCTGCTCCTTACTTAACCAAGGAGCTGGGAAAGACCCCAGGGTAGGGCTGAAGAATCTGTTCAGTATCTGCAGGATAAAATCGCTCAGATCTGGACAGGCTTGGACTCTGACTGGATAGATTCGGGCGAGTCAACGGGGATGAATCTTGTGGAGACCATCTGGGATGAGTTTGATCCTGTGACCCCCGATGGAATGGACAGGATTATGGGGAGACTCAGTGCTGCCACTTGTGTGCTGGGCCCGTGTCCCTCTTGGTTAGTCTTGGCTTCCCGGGAGGTGACTCGGGCTGGCTCCAGGCGATTACCAATGAGAGAGGGGTTCTTTCCCACCGCCTTGAAGGAGGCGGTGGTGAGGCCCCTCCTTAAGAAGCCTTCCCTGGACCCAGCTTCTTTAGCCAACTATCGTCCGGTCTCCAACCTTTGCTTTTGAATGTGGTAGCCCATCAGCTTCCCCAGTCCCTGGATGAAGCTGTCTACTTGGATCCGTTTCATTCGGGTTTCAGGCCCGGATACAGCATGGAGACGGCATTGGTCGCGTTGGTCGATGATCTCTGGCAGGCCCAGGATAGGGGTTGCTCCTCTGTCCTGGTCCTATTAGACCTCTCAGCGGCTTTCGATACCATCGACCATGGTATCCTACTGCGACGACTCGAGGGGTTGGGAGTGGGGGGCACCGTTTTACGGTGGTTCTCCTCCTACCTGTCGGATCAATCACAGTTTGTGTTGACTGGAGGGCAGTGATCGACCCCGAGATGCGTCACTTGTGGAGTGCCCCATGGGTCAGTTCTCTCACCCCTCCTGTTCAACATATATATGAAACCACTGGGTGAGATCATCCGTGGTTTTGGGGTACGGTATCATAAATATGCTGATGATACCCAACTTTTAATCTCTACCCCAAACCACCCAAATGATGCCCTCGACGTGATGTCCTGATGCCCGGAGGTTCTGCGGATCTGGATGGGGAGGAACAGGCTCAAGCTCAATCCCTCCAAGACGGAGTGGCTGTGATTTCTGTCATCCCGATTTATGCATCTTGTTCCATCTTTGATGATAGGGGGAGAAATTTTAGCCCCCTCAGAGAGGGCCCGCAATCTGGGTGTCCTCCTGGGTACACGGCTTAGTTTAGAAGAACACCTGACAGCCGTGACCAGGGGGGCCTTTTACCAGGTTCGCCTGGTATGTCAGTTGAGACCCTTTCTGGATCGGGATGCTCTGTGCACAGTCACTCATGCCCTTGTCCTTTCTCGCCTGGTGTCAGAATCTCTCCATTAGATAATTAGGAAAGAAGACCACGAGACTCCATGAGTAGAAATCAAGTGTACTTTTACTAATTATAAATGATTAAAGGCATAGCGACGTGAAGTCTGATTATTTAGGCGCGAAAGCGATTGATATATAGAATAACCCATTCCCCACCCCTTGGCATCACAGTTACAGTCCAATCATAATTCTCCCAAGTGTCAGGTGTGAGATAACTTCAAAAGGCATCACAAAGATGGAATGTCGGTGCCGTTAGTCCTGGCGGGAATCTCCTACGCATGCGTAGTCCGACAGGCAGCTGAGCTCCAGAACCTTCCTCTAGCATAATTAGTAACCCCTCCCAAATACCATGCCCTCCCTCCCCGTTTCATGGCAGCCGAAGCAACAGCAAAGCAGAGGCTGACACCTGGACTACTGTAACGCTCTCTACATGGGGCTGCCCTTGAAGAGCACCCGGAAGCTTCAACTGGTCCAGAATGCATCTGCGTGGGTTATCATGGGGGCACCCAGGTATTCCCATGTTAGGCGGCCTGCAATGGTTGCCGGTTGTCTTCCGGGTGCGATTTAAGGTACTAATTATGACCTTTAAAGTGCTCCATGGCTTAGGCCCAGGGTACCTGTGAGACCACCTACTGCCACCGGTAGCCTCCCATCGTCCAGTGCGATCCCACAGAGTTGGCCTCCTCAGGGTGCCATCGGCCAGACAGTGTCGGCTAGTGACCCCCAGGGGGAGAGCCTTCTCTGTGGGAGTGCCTTCCCTCTGGAATGAGCTACCCCCGGAGCTTCGTATAATTCCCGACCTCTGGTCATTCCGACACGCCCTAAAAAGTTGGCTTTTCAAGCAAGCCAGCCTGGCCTGAACAAAACAAATCAAATTATTGATTACTGTTAATTTTAATTTTAATTCTTTTTTTAAAAAATGTGTCATTGTCAATTTTAATTGGGTTTGGGATATCCTGTTTAATTTCTTCTTAACTTTTGTATTATATGTTTCTTTTAATGTTGTACAGAGCCTGAGTCCTTGGGAGAAGGGTGGCATATAAATCACATAAACCTAACCTAACCTAACCTGATTTTTTGATTCTGTCATCTCTTATCAGTTGTATTCTATCTATATAATTTTCTTTTAAATGTATTTAAATTTTAATTGTAACTTACCAAGATATGCTATGAAATCAGGTTCCTCAACATTGAAGAGTATTGCAGGAAAAATAATTGCCTTCACAATCCTTTGTGAAATATCACAGCATCTGAATATCTTTTCCAAAGCTTTCATTACTACTCTGTCTTAGTCTGTGGTGTATTTCTTGACTGCTAGGTGCTTTACTATTCATGGCTGAACCTTAAATGAACAAAGCATCCATCATTTCTTTATCTTCAATGATAGCTATATGTGTTGTCATTAGTTCAGTCTTTTTGTTTCATCTTGGTCCCATCTTTTTACTGGGCTGGGGACATCTTTCATTTAAACATCATTTAAATATAACATCGCTTTCATTCTAAGCTCCTGTATTTGGTGAGGAAGAAAGATTCTAGAATTAAACAGCTGGAAAAGTGAAGATTAATGATGGTTCAAATGCTTTATTAATTTACATTATCTAAAATGATCAGAACTACAAGAGCACCCATTCCAGTCATGTACACTAAAGAAAAGAAACTAAAAAACATAACAGAATGTCTTGGGCAATGCTAAATGGAGTAAACCTGACTTTCCCCATGAGATGCTATTATATATTTGCATGACAACTGTCATGACACCAAACATCAAATCAAACGAAGTCCTATTGACCACTACATACTTTAGTCCAGCATATAGATAAATAAAGAATAAACAAAAAATAAACATTGTTAAGAACTGTGAAGAAAAGCTTCTGTATTTTTTAGTTCACAGGTCAGGCAAAACCAGCTTCAATTATGCTGTTTCACTTAAGATAATAACATCTGATTCTTTGAAAAAGATTGAACTAATGGAAGATTCATTTAAAAGTAGATGGCAAACCACTTCTATAACACTAAACTAAGACTGTGGAATAGAATAGAACATGAAAATATTGTTAGATGTTTCTGCTATTTTCTGCAGGAGCTGCAGAATTCAGCATAGAGTACTAATAATTTGAATATCTATCTATCACATCTTTTTATAATGGAAATGTCTGGAACAGTCCTGAGAATATAAAATGGTTACTAATAAGAATAGTTATCATGAGATAGCTGGAAGAACCGCTCTATATTGAAGGCACACACTGCAGCAAATCCTTCCCACTTTAAACCAGCATATAGAGAAATAAAATGGGATACATATTATAAAATAGACAGGAAAAAGGAAATGAAATGATCTGCAGTACTTTGCACCAAAAACATAGCCAATAAATAATTATATTGCTACAGTGAAGAACACTGCATTAATGTGTAAAATGCCTTATTAAATATATTTAATTTTACTGAATATAACTTCTGAAATTGTGGGTAGGGGAGAACATACCTACGACATCTTTAAAGCATAAGGTCTGTGAGGTTCTCTGCTGCTATTAGGTAAATTTGTCATCTGTAAACAAATTTAGCTGGAAGTCCAATTATGTACTTTTGGATGTTATTTGAAAATAAAATAAAAAATAATTCATGTTCCTTTTTTTTCTTTTCACTGGAAATGAGCTAAACAATTGCTTTGTTGCACAGTACTTAGTGACATTTAGAATTGTTATAGCTGATTGTGTACTTTATCTGGCTTATTTTAGGCAGAGATCTGGCAGAAATTATTACAAGAATCAAGGAAATATCTTAATGGATTCACTGCTTTCATTCTTTATCCATTTGTTTTGTGAAGTACAAATATCAGTTTGAAGTTTTACAGGAAAAAGGTATAATGTATCTCCAATATAAATTCAATTGGAGAAATGTGGAGTCTTTTTTTTAAAAGAAATGTTGAATTTAGGGGAGCAGAGATGTCTCCTTAAATATTTCCTGCTTCCCTATTTGATTTCCCAGCGTTCAGTCACAGGATATTTGCCGTGAATGCAACATGTTTATAACTGAAACTTGCAGTGTACTCAAAGCATTGCCATCTCCTCTTATCTCTATGTTACTTTGCTAAACTCATAGAATTTTATAACTTGCTTCTCAGATGGATAAGATGAAATCAATTTCGTAACTTTTTTGAAAAAGCAATAAGAGGAAAAAAATGGCTAGAGGACTTATTTAATTTCAGTATAATGTAGTCCACTTCCCATTATCTGATAAATCCTTGTCCTTTTGTCATTCAAAACTTGCTTCAGCCATATGAAGTCATGCTTGTGTGGAAGCCTAAATATTCTTAAACAAATGCAGTGATTATATAACCAATAATATCATTTGGAACAATAGATCCAAATCCCCCATATTCCTTTCAGATATGAAATTTGGTAGACCTCTAGCATTTCTATTGTGTCACCCAGCAATTTTTTTTAATACAGGCATATTATTATTATTATTATACAATTGTATCACAGCGGCCAGTTGTTTCGCCGGATTTGGCATTGGTTACTAGTCGGGCCCCACCCAGGGGCCTAGGACGTCGTAACGTATTTTCGTAATATGCGTGCAGATCCAAGCAGTGCGGCTTTTTGCATTTGACTGATGGTGATTTTGTCAATTTTTAACTGTTTTAAATGTAATTCCAGTGCTTTTGGAATAGCACCCAGTGTGCCAATTACCACTGGAATTACCACTGCTGGTTTGTGCCATAGTCGTTGAATTTCAATTTTTAAGTCCTGGTATCTTGCGATTTTTTCATGTTCCTTCTCGGCGACCCTGCTATCACCTGGTATTGCAATGTCTATGATTGTGACCTTATTTTTCTCAACCAGTGTGATGTCTGGTATATTATGTGCCAGTATTTTGTCGGTTTGTATACGGAAATCCCACAAGATCTTGACCATCTGATTTTCGGTGACTTTTTCAGGCTGATGTTCCCACCAGTTTGTTGCTGTTTTAATATTATAATTTTTGCACAAATTCCAATGGATCATTTGTGCTACTGAATTGTGCCGCAATTTATAATCAGTCTGCGCGATTTTTTTACAGCAGCTGAGTATGTGATCAACAGTTTCATCAGCTTCTTTGCAAAGTCTGCATTTGGCATCATCAGAGGATTTTTCGATTTTGGCCTTAATGGCATTTGTGCGGATAGCTTGTTCTTGCGCAGCCAGGATTAGTGACTCTGTTTCTTTCTTTAATGTACCTGTTTTTAACCATAACCAAGTTTGTTCCCTGTCCACTTTATCTTTTATTTTTTCCAGAAATTGACCATGCAGTGCTTTGTTCTGCCAACTCTCCATTCTTGATTTTATCACATCTTTTCTGTATTCTTGTTTTGTCTGTTGGGCCTTCAGTAGATTTTTGTTGTTGTTATTATTATTATTATTATTATTATTATTATTATTATTATTATTATTATGGGGTCATGCTAACAGATAATGAGTGGAATTCATTATAGCTAATTATTAGACAGTTCTCATTAGGTAACTACTCTTTGACTACATAACGTCAATTATAGTTTTAGGCTAATTCAGCAAGCATAACTGTCTAAACTTCCCCACTTGTAATTCTGAAAGTGTGCAAATAGGTTTTGATCCTTTGATTCAGAATCTCATATTTACCTGTGCTTGATGGAACATAGAAAGTTACAATGACAACAAATAAATATGTATATGATGTAAAAGAGATTAAAAGCAGAGCTATATAATTATAATATATTAATATTTGAAAATAGAAACACAAACATTATATACAATGCTGATAATAATAGTGTCTGTTTAGGTGACATGAGAGAAACAATCTAGAAATAAGGAGGAATTTCCTGACAATTAGAACAATTAATCAATGGAATGCCTCCAGAAGTTATAACAATGGAAATTTTTAAGGAGCGATTGGACAACCATTCATCTGAAATGGTATAGAGTTTCCTGTCTGAGCAGAAAATTGGACTAGAAGATCATTTTTCTCAAGCTCCAAAACTAGAATGAAATTGAAAAATATCTCAAGTGAAATTTAACTGTGTAAAGGTGGGCAGAAGGGGTGGGATTGAAAATTGTTAGCAACCGGTTCTCTGCCTGGTTGCTTGGTGGGTGTGGTCATGGTGGGTGTGGCCTATTCAGCCTCCTGCACCATAGTGGCTGGTGGGTGTTTTCAGTTTCCCCAGGCTCCAGAGGCTTTACTCGAGCCTCTGGGAGGGCGAAAATGGCCTCCTCCTGGCTCCGGGGGCCCTTTGGAGGCCAGAAACAGGTCCATTTTTGGACTTCTGGTACTTCCAGTATATCCATTTTTTGTCCTCCCCAAAGTCTGGAGGCTTTTCCCAAGCCTCCAGGAAGGCAAAAACGGCCTCCCCTGGGCTCCAGAGGCCCTCTAGAGGTCCATTTTCACCCTTCCAGAGCCTCCCGCCCTGCACTTACCTGCCATGATGAACAGGCCATATTAAAACTCCTGAGAGGGGAGGAGAAGGGTGGGAGAGATCAGCCAGTCCTTGCAACAACCAGTTCAGCAAACCAGATGCAAAATTAACATCCAGTTTGCCCAAACCAGCAGGAATCAGCTGAATTCCACTCTTGAGACCTTGCCAGCAGAAGCCATCTCTGCTCTTCAGGGCTGCTTTGAATGCACTGACTGGGACATGTTCAGAGAGTCTGCAACCAATGGTGACGCCATTGACTTGGAGGAGTACACATCGTCAGTGACCGGCTATATCAGCAAGTGCATTGATGATGTCACAGTCTGCAAGGAAATTATCTCAGACCCCAACCAGAAGCCATGGATAACTGGAGAGGTCCATGCTCTACTGAAAACCCGAGATTCTGCATTCAGGGCAGGTGATAAAGCAGCCCTAAAAACAGTGAGAGTTAATCTGTCCTGGGCCATCAGAGAAGCAAAGCATGTACATGCCCAGAGCATCCACCAATATTTCATGAACAGCGGCGACACATGGTTTATGTGGTAGGGCATCCAAGACATCACTAACTACAGAACATCACCACCTGCCTGTGAGAGTGATGGCTCACTCCAGATGTGTTAAACAGCTTCTATGCCCATTTCAAAGCACTGAACGACATGACAGTGAGGAAGACCACACCTCCTTCCAATGACCAGGTACTTTGTCTCTCCACTACTGATGTGACGAAAGCTCTAAGCAGAGTCAACCCACAGAAAGCTGCGGAACCAGACAATATTCCTGGCAGAGTGCTCAGAGGATGTGCAGACCAACTGGCAAATGTTTTCACTGACATCTTCAACATCTCTGAGTGTCACTGTTGTCCCAAAGTGTTTCAAGACAACAACCATTGTCCCCGTGCCGAAGAAACCATCAGTGTCCTACCTCAATGACTACCGTCCCGTTGCACTTACTCCCATCATCATGAAGTGCTTTGAGAGGCTCACCATGAGGCACATAAAGACCCTGCTGCCTGTAACATTGGATCCACTGCAGTTTGCATACAGCTCAAATCGCTCCAGCGACGACGGCATCTCCACTCCATCTAGCCCTCACTCATCTAGAAAACAAAGACAACAATACATATGAATGCTGTTCATAGACTTTAGTTCAGCATTCAACACTATCATTCCCCAACATCTGATGGGGAAGCTGACCCTGTTGGGTCTGAACACCTCCCTCTGTAACTGGATCCTGGACTTTTTGACTGGAAGACCCCAGACAGTCCGGATCACGAACAATACTTCTAACACCATCATACTGAGCACTGGAGCCCCTCAGGGCTGTATGCTCAGTCCCCTGCTGTTCACCCTGCTGATGCACAACTGTCTAGCAAAGCACTGTTCGAGTCACATCATAAAGTTCACTGATGGCATGACCGTGATGGGTCTTATCAGCAAGAACGATGAGACAGCATACAGAGAGGAGGTGGAGTAGCTAATGAACTGGTATAACACCAACAACCTGTCTCTGAATGTAGACAAAACAAAAGAGATGGTTGTTAACTTCAGGAGGATACAACATAACTGCTCCCCATTGAAGATCAATGGCTCCTCCGTGGAGATCATAGAGAGCACCAAATTCCTTGGTGTTCACCTGGTGGAGAATCTCACCTAGTCACTCAACACCGGTTCCATAACAAGGAAGGCCCAGCAGCGTCTTTACTTTCTTAGGAAACTGAGGAAGGCACAGCTTCCACCACACATCCTCAGAACCTTCTACAGGGGGACCATCAAGAGCACCCTGAGCAGCTGCATCACTATCTGGTTTGGGAATTGCACCGTGTCGGATCACAAGACCCTACAGCGAATAGTGAGGATGGCAGAGAAGATCATTGGGGTTGTTCTTCCCTCTGTCATGGATATATACACTACACGCTGCATTTGTAAAGCTAGAAACATTGTGGCTGACCACACACATCCCTCATACATGCTCTTTACTCTCCTGCCATCTGGAAAAAGGTACAGAAGCATTCAGCCCCACACAAACAAATTGTGTAGCAGTTTCTTTCCACAAGCCATTAGAATCCTCAACACTCTCTAAGTTCTTAGATTTAGAGCTATATTTAGTTCTGTGTGCTGCTCTTTTTCTTTTTATCTATGTTGTCCGATGTAGCACCTTGGTCCTGGGGAAACGTTATTTCATTTCACTGTGTACTGTACTGTATATTGTTGAAATGACAATAAAATCTACTGGACTTGACTGAGGATGACTCTCTGTCACAATATCTGCCCTTTGAAATGAAATCCCCTGTAAAATTTATCTGCCCTTCAGCCTATTTTCCTAATTCTTCCCTGTGTTGCAGCAGATTGAGGTTTGTAATCTACTTATGAAAGACCAGGACTTGAGACCACGAAGGTGAGAGAAACAGGTTTATTTGATGCATCGAGTTCAGCATGCTAACACACCAAAATCTGAACTGCCTGGGCTCTGCCCAGGATGCTACTTTTATGCCGTGTTCCACACTGTGCATTCTCAAGGCGTTTCCATACACGAGACAAGCATGACATTTCAAAAAGGAGAAGTTCATTTTGGAATGTTAGCTGTTTCACCTCTGTTCTATCTCTCACCCATGCCTGGCTTCCTGTGCCCCTCCTTTACAGGGTCTTGCCACACTGTTAAGCACTATTTTTAATACTTATGAGGAAGTTGGAGAGAAAGTTCACTCAAACTAAAAGTCAAAGTTGGAACTCCAGGGCACTAGAATGAAAAGCCAAGCTAATATAAATTTATAAGGTCCATTCTATTAAGACCACCTAACCTGGCCAGCCACTGGTGGGTTTACCTGTACACCCCCTCCTGCATCACCTGAGCTCATGAGTTAGAGGGACTGATGAGTCCTGCATATTATTTTCTTCTAATAACTGTTTTTTTTCTTAATGCTGGTGATGTCTACTAGTGTTTTCCCTGTATGCTACTCATAGTCATTATAGAGTTTATTATAAAAATAATAAAATGAAATGAAATTGCATAATGCAATTTTCTTGTCTTCCTCCTTATCCATGATTTGTCTCTAAATCTACTCTAGAAATTTGGAGGACACAAGATGTTTCATTTATTTTACTTTAACAAATATCTGAAAATGTAATAAAGAAAAAAGGAGCAAAAAAAGAAATGGAAAAATGATTTGCAAGTATATAAAATAGAATAATAATGTTCAAAGTAAGATTATATTAGTACTCCATATAAACATGATATTATATCAGTTTGACACTTTGAAACTACCATTAATATGATATGATAAAAATAATAAAAATGAAACATTAATAGGAATTTCTATCTGAATTGAAAGTCTGTCCTTTTTATAATTAGGCAAACATTTTATCAGAAAAATAAAAATAAAATATTTTAAAACCACATGTAAAGAGAAAGCCAAACTTCAGAAGTGATACAAGTCTGTGTGCAGAAATAGAATCCATAAATATTTTCAAGTTAAATTAAATTTAGTATCAGACTTGTTTTTTTAAATATGGGATATATTTGTCCATACCTTAATTTGTTATTCTTTTAAGAAAGAAGTTAATGTGTCATTCCAATAAGAAGCATACAACATCCTAGCAACTGTTATCGTAGCAAGAACTCTGCATACTTTATAGGCATATAAATCTTAATGTTTAACAGAAAGACAGCTGCCAAGAAAAAAAAGTTAATATTCAGAATTATTTCACTTTGTGATGAAAGAAATCTCTGTGTTGAAATTTGAGCTTTATGACATTGCCCTTTAAGTACAGAATAATTATCCAACCCGATTATTGAATTTCTATTATGTTTTGAATTTGTCTTATCTATTTTGACAATTTTAAGCTTATTTACAACTTATTATTGAAATATAATTTAGAAAGTAAACAAATCAAAGGTTATGATTAAATGCATGTAGAATGTTAAACTATCTTATTAAGACAACTGTTTGACTTGGATTACAGGATGATTTATATTGCCACACATCTGAATTAATTTACTGGAGGAGCTGTATTCCCAGAAAGTTTGCATAAACATCTTTAGCTGGATACAAGCAAATGTCCAATCTATAAGTGACTACTCAATTTTAAATAACATTTAAAAAGTATGGTATAAATATTATTGGGATCTTATGGCATTCCAAACTGTTCATAAATTTGACCTATTTTCATTCAAATCTATCAAGCTGTACTTTTCCTTTTTTTAGATCTCACCTTTTTTTAAAAAAAAAGTCTATGTTCAGATAATCTCATTTCCTTGGTCTTATTAGAGAAAAAATGTTTTACTTATGATAGTCTCATGTATCTTCAATCTAAGCCTGTACCATTTTTATTGGTTATTTAATTCAGTGGCATTTATACTGGAAATATAATTAGTTTTATCATGCTCAATAAGAAGATATGGAGAAGAAATTCATTTAAAAAAAATGAATTCTCAGAGATGAACAATTTTTTGGGGGGATAGCCTAGACTTATGAATTTCGCAATACTAAACAACACTGCTATTCTAGAAATGCTGCTTTCCACTGTGATGTATAGTACTGTGAATTGCATCAATTGATTGTTACTGAATTTATGGTAGCAGAAAGTTAGTCTCCACTTGGGAGTTCCCAGCTTTGATTGTGACAATATGTGTTTATTAAATGTATTATTCCTAAAAGAAAAGTAGCATTCTTAGCATGTAATACTCACATTCATAAATTGTGTTAAATTATTCTTTACTAGAATCATGGTTTGTTGAAACTGTAGTGAACTGATTCACAGTGTAAACTGTAAATCAATGTTTCTCAAACTTGGCAACTTTAAGGTATGTAGACTTCAACTCCCAGAATTCCCAAGCCAGATATGTTGTTGCAGTCCACATATTTTAAAGTTTGAGAAATACTTTTCTAAACTATAATGTATGAATCACAGTCACTGGGTTACATGTTACATTAAGCCAACATCAAACTCTGTTAATATTATAGTGTAATGTATGAACTCAGCTGTAAATGTTTGTTTCATTCTAAGAAAGAATTATTATTTTACCTATCACCTTAAAGAACAGTATATTGGCATATTCTTGTTGGCTGATTAAGCATTCCTGTGCAGAAGTATAAGGAGATAGTCTTGAAGAAGATGTTCAACAGCTGTTAGCTAAACAGATTCTGTGTCTTTCTTTTGTATAAAAGGGAAATGAAAGAAATTCTATTAGGCTTTTCAAAAGTCTGTTATTATACCCTGCAACAATAAATTAGAATTCCAATTTCCCTTGAGTAATCTATTTTCTGACCCAGGCTAAAAGAGCTGGCAGTCTATGATCAAGCACTGTTGCCCAGTATTGTTGGTCGGCTGCATATACTGTAATTCTGAAAGAGTCACTAGAGTTACTTCTTCTCATTGTTTCACTAAAAAAGCAGACACTGAAAGAACTTACATCTGACTCTGGTATCTAGATTTTGGACATTTTAAATGATACAGCAAAAACTACAGTAATTTGTATTTTATTTACAAATGAAATGTATTATTTCTTATTTATTAATCAGAAAAGATTATTGACCAGTTTTCTTAATGTTTATGAGAAAAATAGTTACTACCAAGCATTGTAATTTCAGCCTCACCTAAAAAGAAAATATCTGTTATTCTAACATGAATGAATTTTTGTTTGTTTTACTTCTTACTGATATTTTTTTCTAACTGTACAATTTTCAGAAGAAACAACTAATCAGTCTTTTTACTGCACATGTATTGTTCTTAATTACACAGTTTCCAGCAGAAATTAATCCCTTGTCTTGGTTTCTGATTTGACTATTTAGAACCTCAGGCAATAATGTAACAAGGGGTGATAAGTTCTTGGATACAAACTATCAGAAAATATGGGCATTCTAGATGTAATTCCTCATGTTTTATTAACAGAATATTAATTATATTAAATTCACAACACATTTAATATGTAATTATAGAGAACCCTGATAATTAAGTGAATTCACAACATATATATTAATTTAATTTTGCTGTTAGGTATTGAATCTAGAGCTTGTTACTTCAATTAAAATATACTTATTTGCACATACAATCTAATTCACATTTATATATTGCATGGAGAAATATCCTGTTGAGTAATCCACTATTGCCACTTTATTCACTCATTGATGGGTTCAAAACACTGATAAAACATAATAGGAAAATCTAAATTAATCCATAAACATTAACCACACTGTAGCTATTACAGTTCTTGCTATTTTAACACATAGAATTAAATATATAATAATATAATACAATAGCAGAGTTGGAAGGGACCTTGGAGGTCTTCTAGTCAAACACCCTGCTTAGGCAGGAAACCCTACACCAGTTCAGACAAATGGCTATCCAACATCTTTTATAAACTTCCAATGTTGGAAACTTCACAACTTCTGGAGGCAAGTTGTTCCACTGATTAATTGTTCTAACCGTCAGGAAATTTCTCCTTAGTTCTAAGTTGCTTCTCTCCTTGATTAGTTTTCACCCATTGCTTCTTGTTTTACATCAGTTGTTGTACATCAGTTTGGATTCCTTTTTGAACCAAAATAGCCACACCTCTAATCTGTTCTTGAAATATCTGTAAAATAAACTGGCTATTAAAAAGTTTAACATCAAAGTTAAAAGCATTGATGAAGAAGTTGCATCGGTTTATATCAAGTCTTGAAATCTGTTGGAAATAAGTTGATAAAACAAATGTTAAATCTAATAGATTTCTATTACTGGAAGGTAGATTTTGATTGAGCATTACTTTAAATGTCTTAAGGTATAGATAGCAATTCAGCAATTGATCCAATATTTAGGAATTGTGTCTGAGCTTTTTTAGAAATTTTGTTGCAGAAGATGGACAAAGCTCTGATATTTCTACAGAACAATTCTTGTTTTAATCATTGACAAGAGTATCAAATGGAGTAAATTATAAAGAAGGAATAGTGCTTAATAAGGAAATGGCTGGTGCACAACGATTAGATAATTACAACATACATTAATTCTTGGCTGAATTTTTATATCGTGTTTAGTCTGATTGGTTGTCTATTGTTTCAAGTTGTATATATAAGATGTGTTCCAAATTGTGTCAGATTTTGCTTTCAATTGAGTAAATGCTTTTGCTCTGAAATACAGTATAGTTATACTTTTAGAAAATATACTGTAGCTTCTGTTTTCATCTTAGTAGTTAAAAAAAGAAAAGAAGGGCCATGCAATATAAAAGTGTGTCTAGACATATGAAGAGATGAAGGTGATATTTGACAAGAAAAAATAAAGGAAAAAGTTACTTCAAAAATAGAAAACAATAGGTCTTCTTTATTAAGACGGTGTTTTTCACTTACTTGCTTTATTGATCAGGAAATGAAAAATATAAGACTTACAGGCTGCTTTTTATTACAAGAAGCAGATCTACTACATAACCTTTTAAACCCAATAAATTGGCAGCTTTAGTAAATTGTAAGAGTGATCAGATTTTCTGATTCGTGTTTCATCTTTATATAAGAACTACATTCCTACCAGGAGGGACAAGAATACCTGCCATGAATTAACTGTGCAAAGCTTTCTACAAAACACCTCAAAAGCTGGAAATGAGGACTGCAGTAGGCACTTTTAAATACATGTTTCCGAAGTTTTTCTTCCTTTCTTTCCTATATATGCAGGCAACTATGCAATTTTATGCATAATTACATAGTCTAGAAATATTTGAGATAAATAATAGAACTATCATCTAATTTGGGTTTTGTTTCAATCATTGTGCTATCTTGTAGAGAGAGGGGGAAGGGGGGAGAGAGGGAGAGGGAAGGAGGGAGAGGGGGGGGACGGAGGGAAAGATTACAATATAAAAGGAGACCCTAATAAATAATCTAAAAAGAAGTGAAGAACTTGCAATATAAATTTTCTAAAGTTGACTGATAGCTTGCAGTTTCATTGCAAGTTTCTGCCTGAATGTTTTACCTGTTACATAACAGTTGGCTTCAGTCATTTTGTCTTCTGATTTCACTTTGTCCATAGAAGTTTTGAAATGAAATTCTTCCCAAATCAGAAATACATTTGGCAGTTTGATTTATTTTCTGCCAGACTAGGAGCTTTTATATATTCCCTGTGACTGGGGAAAGATTGAAGATTAATGTATTTTATAGTTTAGAACTGGGGGGTTTGGTGGCAGAGGGGGAAAGGAAGTGACAGTAATTTAGTAAATGCTAGGTTTAATTCAATACCAACAGCACCTATAATACTAACTAATTAAAATCTCCATTTTTGTGACCGACTTTACATGTCAGGGACACAGTGGCTCAGTGGCTAAGATGCTGAGCTTGTCAATCAGAAAGGTCAGCAGTTTGGTGGTTAGAATCCCTAGCGCTGCGTAATGGAGTGAGCTCCCAGCTTCTGCCAATCTAGCAGTTCGAAAGCATGTAAAAATGCAAGTAGAAAAATAGGGACCACCTTGATGGGAAGGTAACAGCGTTCCATGCACCTTCAGCATTGAGTCATGCCAGCCACATGACCACGGTTGGCTTTGAAATGGAGATGAGCACTGCTCTTTAGAGTCAGGAATGACTGGCACATATGGGCGAGGGGAACCTTTACCTTTACATGTCAATCTCAATAGCCCAGCCTGATTTTTATTTCTTATTCTTGTTATCCTCCTTCCCTCAATGCTTTATTTATTCCTAATAAAAGAGTTCTGAAGGTCTTAATAGCTTGCACTTTCCTTTGTGTCTTAGTACGGCTATTAGGTACATTATTGAAAACCCTGAAATACATATCACTGAAGAAACATTTTTCATGCAAAGCTAATGATGATTACATTGACTCTGGTTACATTGTTAGTAGCTCTGTTTTTATAGCAGACTTTAGGAAGATATAACATTTGTGTCTGTACCTATGCTGTACCTATAGGACTTGTATATTATCTATTCAGGTGCTATACCATACAATATTTCCCAAACATTCTTTAAGCCAACTTTCTCTCTCTCTGAAATTGGTGGACTATATTTCCTGCTATTATTTACTGTAGACCATGATGGCAAGAGCTAATGAGAACTGGATTCCAACAATAAATTCCAGAGGTCCAAACATTTCTCATTTCAGGCTTACTGATTTAATGACTGAGCCAAATGTAGAGAATGTTGGCAATTAAGTATAGCTAAAACAATATTCTGTGAGAGCTGCTGAGATGCACTCACTCAATCCAACACTCAATCAAATCAGAAAATTGGGGAAGCAATTTGATTCAAATGTTCTATTGGCTTTTCATTACTCTTCTGCAGAATGAGAGATGTTCTTTACAATAATTATATGTGTGTACATATGTGTACATACATACACATATAATTATTTTGGGATGGTCAGCTACCAAAGTATTGTCCAACAAAGAAGTTTAAGTAATTAACTCAAGAAGAAGATTCAAAGTTATTTACATTATTGATACTATCTTCTCATAAAATTATAAGAACAGTGTTAGAACTGATCACATTTTGACTGGTACATTGTTTTTCTTTGATAGTAATCAATTTTTTAAAGTCTATAAAACCATAATTACTGCTATTGAGTTCACTATATAGTTGTATCCAGGCATTACAATGGTAACAATTGAACTTTACTGTCACACAGGATGTGGGTGTTGTCATTAAGCTCTTCAGTGCAGCCCTATAGCCCATCTCATACCTCAATGGTCATGGCTTGAAAAAAAAATTGCAAGTTAAAAAGCAGTTTTTTTTAAAAAATATATATTATTGATGCATAGAGCACAACTGCTATATCAGAGAGAGATATTAAAACATATTTAAATATGGAATTCTACAACTGCTGAGAGGTTGATTCCATCAATCTTGTATCTGACCTACATATATTATCCCTTATATTGCTCATTCCTATTTCTGTCCTATCAAGATGCAAAGAATACAATATGTGCCTTATAGGAGCACTGCCATGCACTTCAACAAGCATTTAAGTATGCTTTGCTTGTGTCATTAGCTTCTTTCTAAATTCCCAGTCAGTACAACATGGTGAGTCATCATTACTGTACCATCAAAACTCTTCCAAAGCTCAGCAAACAGGGACAAGATATAGTGGGGTTGAAGATAACACAATTATCATTGTACTTGATGGGATTTTACAGATGTTATCTAAGGTGGAGTAGCCTGGGTATATTCTTATTTCATATGACATAACAGAATATAGCATTAGCATGTAAAAATTCACAAAACAGCAGATAAAATGTCTATCAAAATATAAAACACCAGAACAGTGAATTATTTTTAAAACACAGCATGAATGATAAATCAAATGATGAATAGAATTAAGTTATGTATGAGCAGTTACTGGAGTGACTCAACCTATGGCCGATACTAGATTATTTAGCCATTGGACAGCAGTGCCCTTGAGATAATGTATTTCATGTGGGGATCTTGAGGAATCTTCAGAGGAGGTTTTCCATGGTGATATAATGTAAGGTTTGTGATAATTCCCACAGCAGTTGGGATTATCTATCACCCCCCATTTATATCTTCAGTATTGGCACCTGTCATGGCTGATTTGATTCCAATTAAGCTGTCTTGGGAGATCAAAGCCAGGGGAGAGATGTTGTACTGGGTCAAACAATAAATTAAACAGATCTGGGTTAGAGGTTGTTCATTCCTGGTGCCATGTATCTCATTATCAAAGTATTCTCTGACTAATTGCTGTCCAAGTTTCCCCAGTGAGTTCCAAGATTTAAGTCTGAGTGTTTGATCATGGCAGTCCTTATGCATAGGTAATAATCAGTTTGCCTCACATTTTTTCCACCCCCTTTCTAAGGCTCTTTAACTTAACTTTTTAAAAACTTTTAATAAATTTATATGCCACCCAATCCCGTAGGACTCCGGGCGGTTCATTGTCTTCTAAGATATGGAGGTGGTTTATTAGCTAATACCAGTAGCCATTTGGAAGGCATCAGTTTAATAGTTCCTGATATTCGCTTCACAGTGTGATTCAGCTGGATATCCACTGTTTTTGGGTAAGCCCTGTTTAACCATACAGAGATGCAGAACTCAACAACCAAATATACTAAAGGAAGAGCTAATGTCCTAAGACTGTAGCACTTACTCATCCAGCTGGTGTCAGAAACTTTATGTAGGATATTTTTCCTGCTTTTTATTTTATCTATGGCTTTCCTTAAGGCTTCCCTATAGGTTAAGGACCAATCAAGGATCACTCCTAAATACTCTGGATTCTGATTAAACTTCAGCAGCTATTTCCTAAATTCCACTTTTGGTGTATAGTTAACCTGTCTGTTGTTCATGTGGAAACAGGTTATCCTAGTTTTGCTAATATTCAGTTTTAGCCTTCAGATTTCAAAGAACTTATCCATTTCCTTTCAATCGCTTTGGAGAGCTTTTTCAGAGGTATTGAAATCTTCAGAATGTTTTATCAGTGTGATATCATCTGAGACCTGAGTAGATGATGTTATGTTGCATTTGTCAGTAAGTATCTCTTAGTTGACGAGATACAGGAAATATTGTGTTGGCTTAGAAAGTAGTGTCTATTGTAGAGTCATATCTTGCTTAGTATTTTGTGAGTATGTTTGGAGTAAAAATGGGCTTTAAACATACTTGTAATGTTATGGGCCAGATGTAGCTAGTGTGATTGATGCTCACCATTAGCAGGGATTGCTGCATGTGACACAGGTATGACTAAGCCTGCTATCTATATAGTGCATATTTTTTTCTTTTAAAAATATGTAATGCCTTCATTTGACAAAAAGCATAATAGGCAACCAAGATCAAAGACTTGGTTCTCTGATAAGAACTATGGCATATGAAAGACTACAAATTGAAATGTAAGATAAACAAATTCCAAGGAGCATGAATTAACAAATGAAATGAATAAAAGAAAAATAATGTTTTGCATATATGTGAATTTAATACAAAGGGAAATAATAATGATAGATCTCAATGGAAAAGGTATAATCATGTAGAGTTGATGAATGGGTATACGTGTGTGAGTCCTGGTGACTGTGGACAAATCCTGGCAGTATCCTTGGCAAGTTTTTCAGGGTGTTTTGGTAGCAGCTTGCACTGCCTCATTCCTAGGATGATTGACCCAAGGTCCTCCAGCTGGCTTCATGCCTAAGGTAGAACTAGAACTCATGGTCTCCCACTGTCTGGCCTGGTGCCTTAACACATTATACCAATTTGGGTCTCTCTTGAGTTGATTAATACATTCAAGCAAATGAAGATGTAGGTTTAATTATGGATGAAAGAACTATAATGTATGTAAGAAGGTATCAACTGACATTTTAAAATTGTGTGTAGGAATTCACAATAGGTCTGTCATAATTGCATGCAAATAATTTAAATAACCATAAATACCACAGTAAAGGAATTAAAAATACCATTAAAATGTCATAGTAGTGGACAGTATAATGAACACCTTATTAAATGTTCTTCCAAGAATAAAAAAAATCTTTGTCTTTTATCAATAGGACAATAAATCAGGCACTAGGTATAATGCCTCACTTTTTAACCATTACCAAGTTGGACAGTGAGTACATACCTCTGATTGTTTTTTAAGGGAAGTACGAAATAAGTAAATAGAAAGAATAAGTAAATAGAAATAAGTAAATAGAAAGGATTTGCTTCAATGCAGTTGATGAATCCATACAAGAAAGTAAAAGTGTAGGCAAGGGCTAAAATGAGTGTTGTTCAGAATGAATAAGCCTTATCTAGTTTCTGTGTGGAGCAAAGCGAGAATTTGTACATGATGAGAGTTGCATGTTTTATTCAAATGATGAAAAATAGATGGTGTATATATACATATAAAGTTCAGTGGTGGGATTCAAAAAAAATTACTACCAGTTTTATGGGCGTGGCATGGCTTGGTGGGCGTGGCAGGGGAAGGATACTGTAAAATCCACATTCCCTCCAGATCAGCTGGGACTCAGGAGGCAGAGAATAGATGGGGGCAGGGCCAGTCAGAGGTAATATTTGCCGGTTCTATGCACTACTCAAAATTTCCGCTACCGGTTCTCCAGAACTGGTCAGAACCTGTTGAATGCCGCCTCTGATAAAGTTACCCCAAAAAAAGAAGAGCAAAGTAACAAGGTAAATTTAAGGATTAAAACTTTAAAGGACAATGTAGAGTGATTTTAAAGGAATTTTAAAAAAATGAAAATAGTCGAAGAGTGCCAAACAAGGAATCTGTACCAGAGTGAATGAAACTGAAACCAAAATGAAATGTTCTGTGATCAAACTGAAGTGAGAAAATATTACTGCTTCAAATTTACATGTGAATGATAATGAGAGTATGAAAAGTGGAACTGAAATGACTGGATAAATACTAGTATACAAAATAAAGGGTATAGAAAAGAAAGCCACCAAAACTGAGAATATTGATAAATGGTAAGGTTGCAGGTGGTGTATCTGGAGAAAATTCTGATTGAAATGGCACAATGAGCAAAGGTTCACTAATACAATTTGCTATTCAGCAGATCATTGAAAATGCATGGATATGGCAATACCATTTGATACACTAGAAAAAGATGGGAAATTTTCTATATCTTGATAAAATGTCAAGAATTGTAAAATAATGGAATAATTTCTAGTTGTGCAAAGAACACTGTTAATAGTATGTGGTCTGTTGGGAGAAATTCATCACCACCACCACCACCACCACCACCACCACCACCACCACCACCACTATCCCCATCATAGTTAGAAGGAACTTGGAGGTTTTCTACTGTAATCAAGCAGGAAACCCTGTACCATTCCAGACAAATGGACATCCAGTTTCTTCTTAAGAGCTTCCAGTGATGGAGCACCACAACTCCTGAAGGCAAGTTCTTCCACTGGTTTATTGTTCTCACTGTCAGGAAATTGCTCCTTAATTCCAGGTTGTTTTTCTCCTTGTCTAGTTTCCACCCATTGTTTCTTGCCTTTGGTATTTTGGAAAATAAATTGATCCCCTCTTCCTTGTGGCAGCTCGTCAGATGTTGGAAGATTGCTGTCATGTCATCCCTAGAAATTGAAATTTTAATGTTGAATATTTATGTGTGAAAGTGGCTTTGTCTTATTTTATAACAATGAAATGCGATTTGGGTATGTCAGGAGAAACAAAAGTAAATAGATTACAATGGAAATAAATTACTTAAAATCCTTGTATATGGCAGAATAAGGAATAGAATAAAATGAATAGATGTTGAATGTATTGGACAAGCTAGAGAGTAAGTGACAATATGAAAAAGTAAGATGGGTTAGTCCTATAAAGAGAATGACAAAAGAGTGAACCGCAAAACTAATATAAGAAACAAAGAATAAATTGGCTGTGGGAGATATTTAGAAACTTGTAGTTGGATGATATTGAGATCTTTATAAACAGTTAAAAATTTAAAGAACAAAAAGCAATGTACAAAGCTATGTTTATGGTTATAGTAGAAGAAATAGTAGTTTGGAAGAATAAAGGAAAGAAGCAAAATAAATGATGATATAAAGTAATTTATGTTTCCATTTATTTTTCTTACATCATTTTTTTTTTGTTTATTATTTTTCCTCTTTTTCTGCAAATTGTGAAACTTTCTTTGATTCATAATGGAATAGTGTAGAAGACACCAGCCCTTGGAATAGTCAAAACATCATAAAAGATTATAAAAATGTAGAAGTTTTTGAATATGAGCCATGGTGGTGCAGTGGTAAGAGTGCACTACTGCAGGCCACTTCTGCTGCCTGCTGGCTGCCTGTAATTTGGCAATTCAAATCTCACTAGGCTCAAGATTGACTCAGCTTTCCACCCTTCCAAGGTGGGTAAAATGAGAACCAGATTATTGCGGGCAATATGCTGATTCTCTATACTGCATAGAGATGGCTGTAAAGCACTGTAAAGCAGTATATAAATCTAAGTGCTATTGCAATAACAGGTCTATTTGTCCATTTAATCCATATTGTACTTTCTGACTATTGGGGCACTTTTACTGTGATTTTTTTCACAATTATGGAAGAAAACGTATGGCATAAATGAGAATCAATTTGGTGTAGTGGATAGAAACTAGGAGACTGTGAATTCTAGTCCCATCTTAGATATGAAAACTGGCTGGGTGACTTTGGGACAGTACTCTCTTTAAGTCCAACCTCATGTCGTTGTTCTGAGGAAAATAGAAATGGGAAAAAGTATTGCCACCTTGAGCTACTTATAAAATAATAAAGGAAGGGAAAGAAAGAAAGAAAGAAAGAAAGAAGAAAGAAAGAAAGAAAGAAAGAAAGAAAGAAAGAAAGAAAGAAAGAAAGAAAAAGAAAAGAAAAGAAAAGAAAAGAAAAATGTCCAGAACCATATTAACTTCAATGAGACAAAGGAAAAAATGTAGGATTACTTTGACCATCTAGTCCAAACACCGCTGATTTATGAATATGTGCCAATAGTTACTTAATGAGTTATGTTGATGTGATACTGATACTCTCTAACTGCCAGCTAATGTGACCAGGTTGAGGCTGGTGTTGAAATATTATTGCAGAGTTTGATTGTTCAGGGTTAAGACTCACATAATTATAATTTTATCTAGGGAGTTTTATCCAGCCAGCTCAAAAAAATAATAATAATACAAGGACTGGCATTGCTCAATAAGTGTATATGTGTTGATAAAGAAATTGTAAACACGGATAGTTCAAACAGGCTCTAGATTATTATTATTATTATCATCACAATACCTTTGATCGCAACTTGCAAAATTCTTTTATGTTGTGTAAATGTTATAATGGCTTAACATAATGCCAATATTACTACAATAGCATCCTATTTTATAGGCAGCTCTTAGGATTCCTATCAGATTATACATGAATATATTATGTTATTTGTTTTTATTTATTGAACTAATTTATGCTCTATTTTATTTTTTTCCTTCAGACAGCTGGTAGAAGCATTCCAAGATTTATTTCTTTAGGCTAATTGTACAATATGGTGCTAAAAGTCACAGATGACTAAGAACAAAAAATGGAAGAAAAATAAACTCAGACTGAACTTTAAGTAAAGATAAATTAGAAGAGGCAGAGAGAAGTAGCCCTGCTGATGGCTGTTTTAGTGTTCTTTTGGCAAAACAGGGGAACCAACAAGATAAGGTACAGCATAATTATTAAGCTGTAATAATTATTACAATGAACTGAAAAATGTTGAGTACTATGCAGCACTGTACATAGGTTTCCCTTTGCAGAATATTTCAGAATTCTGAAGTGTTTCTAAAATGAATCAAAAGCCAAAATGCTAGCAAGAAAAGAGCAGTAATATGAACATGCTACCTTGACAGGATTATACTTCACTAGGTGAAGTTTCTGGGTGATCAACAGGTTATCAAAACATGAAGCATTGCAAGAAAGCTTCCCATTGCTAGAGTCGGAGCTGTTATAACATCAAAACTAGTAAAAGTTTTCCTATGCCCCAAGGGTTATTTAAGCTTCTGTTGATGAGACTGCATTCAAAGGTATCCCCTTTATATTCCTTTCACATACAAAATCATTTAGAAGCAAAGATCAGCACTATCAATAAAGAAAAATATTTGTAGCTCAGGATTGAAATGAGGGATCTTTGGAGCTTGCTTCTTTTCTTGCAGACTTTCATTACCCTAACTCGGAACTTCATCAGTGCTGTTACTGATGATGTTACCTAGTTAGGGTAATGAAACATTTGTAAGAAAGCAAGCAAGCTCAGAGAGCACCAAGGAACCCTCTGAGCAGCAATATTGTAAAGAACAGTTCCTTGGGCTATTAATTAATCACCTTAATTAATTAAATTGTAGGTCTCAGGCTATCCAATCCATTTGTTGTAACCTTTCATTCAGGGTATATGGTAAGTCATTATTAAGCATTAATAATTGACATTCCAGGTTAGGACTACAGTCAAACAGTTTATTGGGCTTTAATACTCAATAATACTCTCATGAAAATAACATTACGGTCCAAATATGTGGTGGAATAGTATGGAACCTTTCATGAACTTTGAATATATTAAATTTAAACATAATTTTAACAGATGCTAACAGTTTTACTGCATGAATGTATGATCAAACTAGACTCCAGCAAAGTCCTATTTCACAGTGTGTCACATTTGATGTATTAAACTGTTTTCAGTTTTGCTAAAAAATAATTAAGAAAAGGGAGATCAGGAAAGTATGAATAAAGAAATGATTACATCATTAATCTTTCTGTAATTTTTTATTTACAGTTTGGAGCTTGCTAAATCCAATGAAGAAATTTTCTTAGAATTAGATTTTGTTTAAATCTGAATAAAAATTGCACTGACTACATCTCACATTGATCAGGAAATACCATCTAGCAACTGAAAGTTAAATATCCATAAATAACAGAATGCTTTTTCCTAGTGCAGCAGCTGTACCATTTTTTTTTCCTGTGGATTGATTTCCTGGAGCATACAAAACAGCAAGAGATAACATTTTCACTTAAATTCATTTAGATTCAGTCTTGTAGTTCCTGAAAGGGTGTTCCAGAAGTTATACAGGTAGTCCTTGACTTACAAACTGTTGTTAGCAAAGATTTAAAGTTACAACAGCCTTGGAAAGGGTACTTTACAGCCTACAAAACACTTCCAGCCATCCTAAAATATTGTGCCTCTCTGCTCTGTCACATGATCTTGGTGCTTGACAACCTGTTTGCAGTTATGACCAATTGCCAAGTGCTTAATGATCATGTGATTACCATTTGCAATCTTTGGTTTCCCCCAAAAGTCAATGTGTAAGCCAGCAGGAAAGGTTGCCATTTGCTGAGAGGATGCTTTCTTGTTCAATGGTGTTGGCTTAAAGAACTGCTTGCCAAGAGGAGCTGAACTACTTAAAGCACAGTAGAAAAACGGAACTCTGATTCTAATAATTTGAGGTCTATTTCTGCATCCTGTAGAAGGAGTTCCTTTCTACAGCTGGACCAGAATTGAACTCCTTTGGCGGGAAGGAGAAATGGAGATCTGCTCATGCACCCCACTAAAGATGTTCTTTCTGCATGCAAAAGAGAAATGGTATTCATTGGCGGGCATTTATTTCAGTCAATCAATAGAGATGAGACAGAGCCAAAATCTAAGCAGACAGCAGAGCGGCAGAGAGATAAGATAAGCAGTGTGACAGGCAGTTGAAGGGGAATCTCTGAGATACTTTGCACAGACCGTGTGTGTGTGGATCTCTTCCTCCTCAGTGCCTGAAAATCTTGCTGGGATTTTGGGAGGAGGATTTTCATCTTCCGAGTTGATAATTTAAATATTAGTTTGATTAGTTGCTAAATGCCTAGAACTGGAAATTCTGTATCCATATGCATTTTTATCATGATTAGTACTTTGAACTCAACAAAATTGTGTTGGCTAGACAATACTAAATTGAGTTCAGTGGATGAAATGTAGTATGTGGATAGTAAATTTTTGAATAAAATTATGTACTACAGTAAGCATTTTACAAATGTCATTTAAAATAGACAACAGTAATTAGACTTAAAGGATCATTTGTTCCATTATAAATCATCTAGTACTTATTTATAATAATTAAATATTTTACATTTCAGAATTCTTCAAAATTTTGACTAATAAGAAGTGTTAGGATATGCTACTCCTTCAAATAGGAGTGACTAAAAAAAATATAGAAGATTTCCTGTGATGTATTTATTGTAATTTGTATTTATTTATTAAAGATTAATTAAACATTTGAACTAGAAAGGGCTGTTCTCTTCCAAAGAAGCAGGAATTAAAGCTGATAGCTTCTTCTTGCTTTTGGAATCTTGACTTATTAGTGAGATCAAAACCTAGAATTCTGGGTTTGAGCTTATACTAAGCAAATCATACTTGCTTAATTATGATGATACACATGCTAGCATTTGTTGCATTTGACAATTATCATTGTTCTGGCCTGTGCCAAGTGTTATAAAGGTAAAGGCTTTCCCTGTCTACTGATTTCTGATCTTAAAAGGGGGGCAGGCCTCATTTCAGTTTCAAAGCTGAGGGAGCCACCATTGTCAGAAGACATTTCTATGGTCATGTGGCCAACATGACTATACTCTGAGGCACCCAGAACACTGTTACCTTCCCACCTAAGTGATATCTATTCATCAATTCTCATTTGCATATTTTGAATAACTAGGTGGGTTGGAGCAAGTAACAGGAGCTTACAATTACTATAACTTGTGTATAGTTTGGCCCGGTTTGGGCGAATCGGTAGTGGTTTGGCGGCCTGGGTCATTAGAACCGGCAGCGACCCAGGCCCGCCACGCCCCCAAACCGGTTCTCCAGGTGGCACTATAGGCACTGCCATCTTGTTCTTTGATTCTGTGCATGCACAGAATAATTTTTATTGTTCATCAAGCACGCACAAACTCGGTGCAGCCACGAGCAAACTGGCAGTAGTGACTGTCAGAAACCACCCCTAACTATAACTATTTTTATTTTATCAGTTTAAAACATTTCCTAAATATATTTTTCTAATGAGGGATAAATCTGTTAATTGATACCTAATTGAGGCTAAATGAAGTAGAGAGCTGGAGGAATTGGAAGAAAGAAGGCATACTGCTTACATTTCTGTATTCTAATATAATGTTTAAAAATGGCAATAAGAAATGAAACATAGAACAGATGTAGACAGAAAGGAAGTAAGAAGTGAATACAGAATTAGAAAGATGGATAAGAATTAATTTGAACTACCATTTTTGTATAAATCAAATTGACCTATAAAAATTATTTAAAAAATTAAATGTAGCTGATCAGATGCTCAATGATTAGGTCATAGATATGAACAATCAACCTTCCTCAAAATAATTTGATTGATAAGACTTATTAAAAAGTTTCATAAATTAGAAGAAAAAGTTCTCCCTGTTGATGATCACATTCCTCTCTCATTCTGTAGGTGGTAAAGTGAAAACTGAATAATACATTTTTACAGAAATCCTATCTGAATTTCTCCATTGTCTGAAGTGTTATATCATTAATAACATTTAGGAAGATTTAAAATTCAGTTCTGAAAATTTGAGAGAGAATAGTTTTTTTTGGAAAGTCTGAAAACTTAACATTTGCCTAAATGTTGTTGCAGAATTCTGATAAATATGTAAACTTTGAAAGCTGTCACCTATTTTATACATAGCTGCTTAAAATATATGTATCTCATTTACTTCTCCCTTTAGAATGTTTTTCAGTTGATTAAAAATAGATATATAAAGCCTCAAAACATAATTAATATAATTGCGGTAAGAGATTAGGCATTTCCTATATTTTGTTTAAATGGAAGTTCAATTATCATTTTTCTATAATGATATTTAAAAATAAATCTATTAGTTTTTTCCAGTTATTTTCTGCTGAAGCCATTTTAGGATTCATTAGTTAGAAATGATTAATTTGCATATTTAATTGTGGTTGGCCTAAAGCAAAAAAAGCATCTGTGTCCATTAAATTACACAATAATTTAAAGGTCTGCTTTTGGCAATTTATCAATATTTGTCCTATTAGGCAGCAGTGTTGGTTCAGATAAAATTAGAATAAACATTTTTGGAGCTATCTTTAAATAGTTTTAACCTTCAAGTTTAATGTATGTATTTTTCAAAATTAGTGCCTGTAGCTGCTCATTGAGCAAATCATAATGAAACACTCACTAACCATCCCTAAAATTATTTGATTGACAAGACTTTTTTAAGCACAACTATTTTATCACATAGTCACAATATAAATTAACACTATATCCTAAATTACCTGCTTTAATGAACCACTCAAATTTAACTTTGTGTGCTGCCAGCTCTATGTCATTAAGAAGTACGCCCCTAGAAAATTGCTTGAAATCACTTTTATGTACCTCCTGTTCAGACAACAATCAAAACTGATGACTCATATATCTATAAAGTGAATTAGTAGAGAAATCAAACTCAATCTAATACATACACGTTTTATAACAAGTAAATTCATGTAACATTTTAAAGAATAACTACGACTGTCAAAACATTTTTACAGTGTACATTGTAGGAAGTTGAAAGATTTTGTGCATACCTAGTAATATTTTACAATGGTTTTGATTGTTTAAACTGAATTTCAGATAGAATTGATAGTCTAGTCATAAAAGCTTTACACAAACCACTTATTTAAAAGAACAGCGGGTAACTTCTGTCAGCTTGAGGGTCATATTTGGATTTGTGATGTGTCAAGGTCATGCTCCAAAAAGGTAGAGGGAAGAACCATTATGTCTGTTGTTAGTCTCTGTAAGACATTAAGCACCTATTTGGTCCTTTAACTCAATTCCAAATACACCAAAAAGAATTAAAGTTTGTTCCTCACCAGACAAGGGGCACGTGTGCACTAAGAGTTATTGCCAAGTCACACAGTTTACACCTCAGCACTGGGAAATGAATGCTGATGTTATTCTGTTATGTATTGTCATATACTGTTAGGAATCTTATCAATTAACCTACCAGATAATCATTCCTATAATACATTTTGTACAATTATATTATGTCTATGATAAGGTGACCAGACGTCCCGCTTTTGGTGGGACAGTCACGATTTCTAACAATTTGTCCCGTGTCCCAGGGTGTTTTTAAAAAGTCCTGATTTTTCCGGTGGGCGAGCTCTGATGCGGGCGAAAGAAGGCACTTTAATCAGTGGGGTGCGTGCAGGGAGGAGAGGAGAGATTCCTCCCTGCACGCACCCCACTGATTAAAGTGCTTGCTTTCGCCCACCCAAGCTCTGATGCGGGTGAAAGAAAAAGTCCTTTCTTTTGCCCGCATCCCGCCCGAGCTCTGATGCGGGCGAAAGCAAGCACTTTAATCAGTGGGTGCCTGCAGGGAGGAAAGGAGAGATTCCTCCCTGCACACACCCCACTGATTGAAGTGCTTGCTTTTGCCCGCCCGAGCTCTGATGCGGGCGAAAGAAAAATCCTTTCTTTCGCCCGCATCCTGCCCGAGCTCTGATGTGGGCAAAAGGAAGCACTTTAATCAGTGGGTGCCTGCAGGGAGGAAAGGAGAGATTCCTCCCTGCACGCACCCCACTGATTAAAGTGCCCGCTTTCGCGCGCCCGAGCTCTGATACGGGCGAAAGAAAAGTCCTGGCAATTGGGGGTTCCTGCAAGGAGATGCAGGAATAGGGGGGAGGGGGTCTGCACAAGCCCCCCTGACCCTCTTCTTTAGAAGAGTCGGAAGCATTAGGGAGGGGACTTTGCGCATTCCCCCTCCCCCAAAGCCCCGTGCCTGCTTACAGCAGCCCCAGATCGCCAGTGGGATCGGACTCCAGCTCCCATCCCAGCCCTCTGCACATGCTCAGAGGCCAGGGTGATGCTTGCAAAGGAGAGATGCGAGAGGTGCTGGGATTGGTTAGAATCGGATGAAGCTTGGCTTTGGAAAGGTTGGGGGGGAACAAGTGAAAGTGAAAGCCCTATAGAGTGACCCCACCAAGAAGAGTTTTGCAGTGTTCCATGGCCCTCCCCCCTCGGGAAAGGAGGGTTGGGATCACAGGCACCTGACTCTATTCGCTTTGGGTGTGCATCATAATGTTGTAAGCCGCCCGGAGTTACCTGTGTGTGAGGTGGGCTGCCCTATGCATTTGTGTGTGTGCATGGGAGAGAGAGAGAGTGAAAAAGAGAGAGAGAAATAATTATATTAATTAGATAGATCAGTGTTTCTCCACCTTGAGACTTGAAAGTGTGTGGACTTCAACTCCCAGAATTCTGGGAGTTGAAGTCCACATACTTTCAAGTCTTCAAGGTGGAGAAACACTGAGATAGATTATAATGAGATGAGGGAGGGAGAGGGAAAGAGGGAGAGAGAGAGAGAGAGAGAGAGAGAGAGAGAGAGAGAGAGAGAGAGAGAGACCATAACTAGATAGACAGATAGGCAGGCAGATAGACGGATGGATAGAGAGAAAGAGAGAGAGATAGGTAGGCAGGCAGATAGATGGACGGGGAGAGAGAGAGATAGAGGGAAGGAGAGAGAGAGGGAGAGGGATACCATAACTAGATAGACAGATAGGCAGGCAGATAGATGGATGGATAGAGAGAAAGAGAGAGAGATAGGTAGGCAGTCAGATAGATGGACGGAGAGAGAGAGAGGGAGAGAGGGAGAGGAATACCATAACTAGATAGACAGATAGGCAGGCAGGTAGACAGACAGAGGGAGAGAGAGAGAGATACCATAACTAGATAGACAGATAGGCAGGCAGATAGACAGACAGACAGACGGGTGGATGGATAGAGAGAGAGAGGATATTTATAATTAAGGTGAACAGACGTCCCTAGCGAGGCCGCGGGCTGGCAGTAACTGCCGCGGCCTAACTTCCTCCCCCCCCCCCCGGTCAATGGTGTCCCTCTTTACCAATATGAAAATCTGGTCACCTTAGTCTATGATAAAACATTGTTGTGAGCTTCCAAATTTGATTAATATGCAAATGCATTAATATGCAAAAGGCTAAGTTAGAAACAGAACAGTACAGATTTTTGTTAATTATACTAAAATAACTTTGCATGCTATGGAAAGAACATCTTTGATTGCTCACAGCCATAGTAACAAGAATCTATAGTGTTATTGAGAATGTTTCTAAGGCTGCCTTTTGTTGCTTTTACAGCAACAAAAATGTATGCAGTGGGTACTGTGGGAGCTGTATTAGAGCAGACCCTAAGCAGCTTCTCAATTTCAAATTATTATTTTTCTCAAGGATGTACTGTACATAATTTGGATTTATCTCTGAGCTTCATAGATTTCTTGTTGACACTAAAGACCTAGATTTTCCTATGACTAATTATAACTAATGACACTAATTTCTTATAATGTATAGCTGCCATAAGTCTTTGAGTCTAAAGTACGTGGCTATATTCTTTTAATAAATGAAATGTTTAAAAAATGTTCTCTTCTACTTATAGATTTTCATATCAACCTTAGAACTCATTTCATCTAATCTTTATTCCAATAGTCCATTTTAATCAAATATAAGAGAGACATTTTTTTAAGGTCTGCTTTCAATATGAAATATATGGAATCGATTCAACGCCATTCAAGCTTGTCAGATAAATGATATTGTCCAAGTATTCCTTTATTTTCTGACACCCATTTGCTCTTTGCTTACTGACTTCTTCTAGGCAAACACTATTGTGTTAATGGAACCAATGACTTTATGGACCACTTCTCCAGTTTCCTATCTCATTGGAAATTCTTTTTTAAGGATATTTCAATTTTCTTTTTATTGCAAAAAATTGAAAAAAGAATACACAGGAAAGTGTTAGCATCAAATTATCATTACAAGAATCTCTCTGGGTCCCCATTGACAAAGAAATTATATTCATTTCAATAACAAACTTAAGTAGGGAAGATACATGGGGGGAGGCACGCTGCATGGCATGCTCTCTATTTTGAATGCCAGTAAGAGTGTTTTGCAGGGATTTTGTGAATAAACCTCTTCTCCTTGTAGTACAGGTAGTCCTTGACCTTTTATTTAGCAACTATTTGAAGTTATGATGATGCTAAACAAAATGATTTACACCAGTCTGTGCATTTACAAGCATCACAGCATCCCTATGATCATCCCTATGAGCCATGATGGCACAGTGGTTAGAGTGCAGTACTGCAGGCTACTTCTGCTGATTGACAGCAGTTTGGCAATCCCACGGGTTCAATGTTGACTCAGCTTTCCATCCTTTCGAGGTGGGTAAAACGAGGACCCAGATTGTTGGGGCAATATGCTGACTCTGTAAACCGCTTAGAGAGGGTTGTAAATCACTGTGAAGTGGTATATAAGTCTAAGTGCTATTGATATTGCTATCATGTGATCACTATCCAGGCACTTGGCAATCTGCATGTAGTTATTATGGTTGTAGTGTCCTGGGATCAATGATCACAAAGTCAATGGGCAAAAAAGATAATATCATATATATTCACATTTTTCATTAAATGACTATCACTTAATGATGAAGATCCATTGTAGTTGCAAGTTGAAGACTATCTTAGCTGTTTTATCCATGTTTAGGGCTTGCTATCCAAACTACATTTATATCAATTGGCCCTCAAAGATTACATTGACTCTACTTTTTAGATTTCACTGGATTTTAATATGCTGAGCTAATTCCAAATAACTGGTAGATCGTAACTTCTAGATTCACCTTCGACACAAAGCCAGTTGGGAAAACGGGTGAGTCACACTGTCTGAATACTAGAAAGGAGGCAATGGCAAATCACTTCTGAAAAGTCTGCCTAGGCAAGCCACTGAAAATTTGACACAGTTGAACAGAAGAAGAAAAAAATCGAAATGAATCCTTGCTGGAACTGTAATTTGGCTATTTGTTTTATACAGGCTGAGTTGTCACCTTAATGATTAGGGCAATTTTACCACTGAATGAATATACTGTATGTAGGGGTGTTTGTATAAGGGAGACAGAGTTTCTCAGTAAGTTATTATTTTCTGAGTACTTGGAAGATGTTAATAACTAATTTTTGTTGATTTCATACAAACTAGATCAATAGAACTGCTATTCATCAGAATTTTGTCACAGAAATAATAAAAGACAGCTAATTTTCAGCCACATAAATCAATCTACATGCATGATGCGGTCGGCTATCAAGCTTCTCTAATCATAACAAATAAGTTATTACTTTCCTGCAAAGCAATATCCTATCAAGTGTATTGTTGCCAAGAAAAGTTCCCCCAATATTTTTTTTATATTTACCATCCTGTATGTGATCTTGTCAGCAAGACTGAATGGCTTTATGTGCATGGAGCATCAAGATCCAGACTTTGACATCTTTAGCTCTGGATAGGGTACCACCACCCTAGACAAACCTAGTCTGCACTTGAGGAGTTTTTCTGGATTTGTGACTCCTGCTCAAAGAGCAAGTGGCAGTTGTGGCTAAGCAGAGTCTTTACACAACTTTGGATTTTGTCCCAGTTATAGCGTTTTGTGCATCTCAAAGTAGTCTTTGACCTCAGTCATTCAAGCCCTGGTAATTTCATGCTTTGTCTACTGCATGGTGCTACCCTAGAAAAGCATTCAGAATCTTCAACAGGTGCAGAGTGTGATAGCAAGGGCAAACTTTGAGACCCCTACAGTGGCTCATTTTACATGCTGTTCTATGAGCTGCAGTGGCTGCCAGTTTGCTTTCAATTGCAATTCAAGGTGTTGGTTATTACCTATAAAGCCCTTCATGACATCGGTCCAGGTTACTTGAGGAACTATCTCACATCAATAGGACTTGCTACCCCAACCAATGCCAGCAGAAGAGGCATGCTGAGTATCACTGAAGGAATTCTGGCTGGTGGAGTCCAAGAGAACAGCCTGCTCACTCCTGAGGTGAGATTGGCTTCCACTCTCCTGACCTTCTCCAAGAGCCTGAAGACCAGGCTCTGCCAATTGTGTTGGGGCCCCAATGGGGGAGTAACACACGGGAAGTGATTTATTGACTATGTAGTAGCAGCTCCCACTCCCATCCTGTCCATTCTACTTCTTTTCTCCCCATCTTTGAGTTGTAACCTTTATTTTTTATTGCAATTTTATTCTGATTTTGAACATACATACATGCATATGTTTTTATTTTGATAAAAGCCACCCAGGGTCATCTTGCAGCAAGGAAATTTAATAAAAGTAGTACTAACACACACACACACACACACACAAATTTGGCATCTTGCCAGTCTGGAGAACTATCAAAAGAATAAGAAATGAAACATGAAGCACAAAGTAGCACAGAAAACATCATGAAGAAAATCTCCTAAATGGTTAACAACAGACAATAAAATATCCCTTCTTCAAAGAACTATTAACAAGAACACAGAAAATATAAATTCCCATGCAGTAAAATTAGTTCAAAACAAAAAGATATAATAAAATAGCAGTTAGACTTATATACCGCTTCATAGGGCTTTCAGCCCTCTCTAAGCAGTTTACAGAGTCAGCATATCGCCCCCACAATCTGGGTAGTCATTTTACCCACCTCAGAAGGATGGAAGGCTGAGTCAACCTTGAGCCGGTGAGATTTGAACAGCCAAACTGCAGAACTGCAGTCAGCTGAAGTAGCCTACAGTGCTGCACTCTAACCACTGCGCCACCTCGGCTCTTTTAAAAAAATACATGACTACCATCTGCACAATTATAAAATAGAGGATGAAAAAATATGTAATTCATTACAAATAGGCAGCTGAGGAGCCTAGCTTCAGAAAGTCTTATGACCATAGAATGGCTGCCCACTATCTGTTTAGTCAAGGTGGAAGGAAAATGCTGAAGAGGAATTTCACTTTTCAACACAACAATGACCAAAAGCACATCTCCAAATTAACAAAATAACAGCTTCACCAGAAGAAGATCAAAGTTTTGGAATGGCCCAGCCAAAATCCAGATATGAATCCAATTGAAAATTTGTGGGCTGACCTGAAAGGGCTGTGCACAGGACATGGCCTCATAATCTGACAGATTTGGACTGGTTTTGCAAGGAAGAGTGCCATGTTGATAGGCTCCAAAAGACTGAATGCTGTCATTAAATCAAAAGGTGCTTCAACAAAGTATTATTTTAAAGGTGTGCACACTTAATCAACCATGTTATTTTTTTATTTTTCTCCCTAAAATATTTCAGTTTATTTTTTTGATTGAATTGTACATTTCATTGGTTATATATTGAAGATGAAAAAAGTGATTTTTTTATATCTGAAAAACATAGCATTTTAAATAGGGGTGTGTAGATTTTACATATATATGTAAGGGAAGAAGTTGGTTCCTCTTTTCTGATTGTGTTTTTGTGTTCTTCAATGCGTGCACTTATTCTTCTATTGGTTTGTCCGATGTATGTGGTGGGGCAGGTGGGGCATGGGATTTCATATACTCCTTGATTTTCTAACTCAATTTTGTCTTTGGGGTTTCTTAGGATGGTGGATATTTTTCGGTTTGTGCAGAATGCTGTCTTGATGTTGTGTTTGCGGAGGAATTTGCTGATTCTGTCTGTGGTGCCTTTTATGTATGGGAGGAGGGCTTTTCGGTTTTCTTTTTTCTGTCTTGGATTTTAGTGGGGGTTTCTTTTTGGATTAGCTTGGTGATCTTATTTCTTTGGAATCCATTGGATGTCAGTACGTTAGTGAGAGTGTGTAGTTCGGTTTTTAGGTGTTGTTCATCAGCTAAGCATTTTGTTCTGGAGATGAGTGTCTTGGCTACAGAGTTGATCTGGGCTGGGTAGTGGTGTGAGAGTGCGTGCAGATAGTGGTTAGTGTGTGTTTTCTTCTGGTAGATGGTGTGTCCTAGGGAGCCATTAGATTTCCTGTAGACTAAGACATCCAGGAAGGGAAGTTGGTTGTTTACTTCTGTTTCCATGGTGAACTGTATTTTGGGGTGTAGGCTGTTGAGGTGTGTAAGGAAGTTGTCCAGTTGTTCTTTCCCATGTGGCCAGATTATGAAAGTGTCGTCTACATATCTGAGCCAGAGTTTGGGTTTGTGTTCAGATTTTTTCTAGAGCTTGGGTTTCAAAGTTTTCCATGTAGAGGTTGGCAATCAGAAAAGAGGAACCAACTTCTTCTCTGGTCCAACACCTTAAAGCCACAGGACATAAAATTGACTTTAAAAAGACCAGAACTATTGCCAAGGCTGAACATTTTAACAACAGAATAATCAGAGAAGCCATCAAGATAGAAAAACGCCCACACAGCATGAACAGGCGGGATGATACCTCCCGCCTGCCAGCCATTTGGAAGCCTGCCCTTAATGATAAACGAGTCCCTAACATGATGAATGACACCAGGCCCACACTCAGAAGGACCAGCAGCCAGACTGCAACTGCACCATTAGCCACTTTAAACCCCTCCTATCCTTACATGAAACACAAACCCCCAACCAATCAGAACACACCTCCACCCAATCAGAACACAGCCAAGCTCCCACCCAATCAGCTCAAACCCCGACTGGCAGTTAAAAGGAAGAAACAGCCAAGATCTCACATTGCTCCTGGAAGCACGAAGCCTGAAGATGACGAATGAGACTTCGTCGAAACGTCGCCAAGACACCTCCAATTTTACACAGGAGAAAACCCGAATAACCAAAGACCTACATACTAACACCCGCGAAAACCTCAGAAAACAAATATATATATATATATATATATATATATATATATATATATATATATATATATATATATATATATATAGGTATAGGTATAGGTATAGGTATAGGTATAGGTATAGGTATAGGTATAGGTATAGGTATAGGTATAGGTATAGGTATAGGTATAGGTATAGGTATAGGTATAGGTATAGGTAGGTATAGGTATAGGTATAGGTATAGGTATAGGTATAGGTATAGGTATAGGTATAGGTATAGGTATAGGTATAGGTATAGGTATAGGTATAGGTATAGGTATAGGTATAGGTATATGTGTATATATGTGTATATATGTGTATATATATGTATATATATGTATATATATGTATATATATGTATATATATGTATATATATGTATATATATGTATATATATGTATATATATGTATATGGACTTGGACTTTGGACTTAATCTTCGTAAATGTCAACGTCCACAAGGCAGTGACCGTTGCATTGTGAAGGCCAAAGGCAGAACGTCACGGATTACAGAGTTGTTTATCCGTGTGTTGTCCTGCCATTGGGTTCTCAGCTTGTTTCACGGTTCCGTCGCCATGGGAACCAACACTCCCCATTTATCTGGGCTTGTGACCGGCTATGGTTTTCCATAGGCTGGGTTTATATGTATATGTATGTATATATGTATGTATATATGTATGTATGTATGTATGTATGTATGTATGTATGTATGTGTATATATATATATATATATGTGTGTGTGTGTGTGTGTGTGTGTGTGTGTTTTTATTTTATTTGTGCTGATAAATAAATAAAGGGAGACTAGTATAGATCTATTTCAAGCTATTTAGCTCTCATCAGCTAGCCATACCCTTACTGGGATTTGAACCTGTTAGCTTCCTCCCATAATTGGGGCTTACCAGGGGTTGTAAAAATCATATATATATATATATATATATATATATATATATATATATATATATATATATATATATCTATCTATCTATCTATCTATCTATCTATCTATCTATCTATCTATCTATCTATCTATCTATCTATCTATCTATCTATCTATCTATCTATCTATCTATCTATCTATCTATCTATCTATCTATCTATGTATGTATGTATACACACACACATACATACATATATATATATATTGTGTATATGTGTGTGTGTGTGTATGTATATACACATACATACATATGTGTCTGTGTACTATATATGTGTATGTATATGGAGAGAGGGTGGGGTGGGGAGGAGAAACATTAAGTACTTTAAGCCTCCTAAAAAAATTAAATGTTTTACAAAACATTTTTACAATTTTTGCTTTACAAAACATTCTTACATTCTGCAAAAAGGCAAGCATGGGAAGGGAATTCAGCACAGCTTTTTCCAACAGCATCATTACATTGCTGCTATGTCTCTGGGGACCTTCAGAGATGAAAAGATAAGAAGGAACAGAAGAAAAAGACAATAACTCTAAGTCAGGAAAAGAGAGGGAGGGAGGGAATATCTGACTAAAGATTCCTGTCTTTCATATGCACAGATATTTGTATTGATGTTATTCCCAAGTGTTGAAACAAAGTGATTTTTTTCCTGTTTTTGTCAAGAACTACATATCCTAAAGATAATCTACTGGTTTAAACCAAAGGTGTCAAATTTGATTTCATTGAGGCCGCATCAGGGTTATGTTTAACTAAGGTGACCAGATTTTCAGATTGGTAAAGAGGGACACCTTTGACCGGAGGGAGGGGCTTGATTAAAAATTTTATATGGAGCAACAAAAATTTTCATATAACGCAAAAAAGTATTGTAATATTTTTTTATTTCAACTTAACTACAAATTACAAATATAAATTGTAACTGTTGCCAAACATCAAAAATTTGATCACGTGACCATGAGGATGCTGCAATGGTCGCTAAGTGTGAAAATGGTCGCTAAATGTGAAAAATGGTCATCAGTCACTTTTTTCAATGCCATTGTAACTTTGGTCACTATACCACCTTTCTTGCCCCAGTTCTTAAGTGAATAACTGCAGCTAATAAGTTAGTAACATAAGTGAATCTGGTTTCCCCATTTGACTTTGTCAAAAGATCACAAAAAGCAATTACATGACCCCAGGACACTGAAACCATCATAAATATGAATCTCTTGCCAAACATCAAAATTTTGATCACGTGACTATGAGGATGCTGCAACGGTCACTAAGTGTGAAAATGATCGCTAAGTGTGAAAAACGGTCATCAGTCACTTTTTTCAATGCCATTGTAACTTTGGTCACTATACCACCTTTCTTGTCCCAGTTCTTAAGTGAATAACTGCAGCTGGTATTTTGTATTTTGGATAGAATCTTTTTTTAAATAGTCTAAGACAATTTAAAAAAAGAATCCACAGAGAATAAATTGAAGTAAAACATTTCAAAGTATTTCACACAGAATAAATTTAAGTAAAACTATTTTAAAAATTCTGTGTACAATATATTTCAAAGTATTGTGCATAGAATTTTTAAAAATGGTTTCACTTCAATTTATTTTGGATAGAATCTTTTTTAAATAGTCTAAGACAATTTTAAAAAAGAATCAACACAGAATAAAACTATTTTAAAAAATCCTATGCACAATAAATAAAATATTATTTTAAAATACATTTTAAGAAAAAGAAAAAAACCCGGCTCACTTACCAGCAGGCAGACACTCCAAGTCAATCCAGAATGATGTAGATGTTAATACAAAGAACTGAGCAAATTAAAATAGTGAAATTAGTCAGGGAAATATTTTTCAAAGAAACTTTGCCACCATTTTTCCCACATGAGCTGACCTCCAACCTCTGTGCCCCTCCCCTCTGGAAAATCCAGGAAGGAACACTTGCGACTTCTCTAGCCAAGTATTTCCTGGAGCTCTATGGTACTGAGTTATTTTTTTCTTATAAAATGGGGTAAAAGAGTGGGAGGGGGGTCCGTTTTGTTGCTTTAACGTTTTAATATCTTCAATGAAAGTACTGAGACAGAGAGAGAGGTTAGTTAGACAGAGTGTCTTTTGTCTTGCCCCGGTTAGGATTTCTTAAGCAAATCCACTGGGCTTTCAACATGAAGCCAGAAAATTGGGACTTTTTAAAAACGCCCCGGGACACAGGACAAATTATTATAAATCGTGACTGCCCCACCGAAATCGGGAGATGATTCCATGAGGATGTCCATAAATCAATTTTGTTTGTAAGTCCAAAAATTTAAATTTAAAAATTTAAAATTTAAAATTTAAAAATATGCACATCACAGTTCTTGCCTTACATAAGTGACACTCATGCTTAATTTTAGACATTTATAGTTAATACACAAAGGAGGACCACTGCAAATTAAACACCAGGAATCAATGAATATATGGAATAAGCTAGCATTCAAAGTGGTGTTTGGTGAGCTTCTCAATGCACAAAGGTGCTGTCAAGTGCACATGTGCAGCATGCCATAAACTAACCCTTTCCTACCTTTTCCCACATTCTTCTTGGACACTCTAAGTTGGAGTTACAAACAGTTTTTACATTGGTAAAATTTGTAAAAGAAAATCATCTGTAAAAATATTCCAAAGTTTCCAGAAAAGCCACAATTCAAACTATTATTCAGTTAATTCATTCCTCTAACTTTCTAATTAGCCTTTACAATGAAGTATAAAAACTATTCTGTATTGTCATTTCTGCAGTTTATTAATCTGTAGTCCAGTCCATGGTATTTCTAGTACATTCAGGCATAAAATCATGTAGATAGATTCAGCATGGAAGTTGATTGCATTCTTTATTTTTTAAACTGAAGATGTATCATTTCTCAATGAGTCACAAGAGAATATACAATTAATGTTACTTGGGATTGATCAGTACTGATTTTTAAATAACGATTTATCATTAACCGATAAGTTTCAGCAGTGCTAATTGAATGTCAGATCATCATCCAGACCATGACATTTCTTGCTACAAATTCTAGCCCACTATCAGAAACTTGCTGCAGAAGAAGCAAGGGTGAGGCATAGCTTAATACATTTCTTTTACTGCTGATACTGAAGATCTTTAATAATGATCAACAATTGCAGAATACAATACAGAAATCAAACTATATTTATAATAGACCGGGATTTAAATTCTCATTTATTGATCATGTGCTTATGTGATAATGGATTTCTAACTGTTCCTTTCTCACTATTGCCTGTGGAAGATAGCTGGAAATATTTTGAAAATGATCCTGTCTGGTCTCGTAATTCCCGACTTACCAGCTTTAGCTACTTTAGGGAATGATCTGTTATATAGTGGTTGCATAGATACCATCTATGATGTTTCCCAATTAATTTATATTTTTTGGAACTCTTGGATGCCTAAATATATCCTATTTCAGATTTAAATACATGCTAGTTCACTCTTGGATGATTAAATGCATCCTATTTCAGATTTAAATACATGTTATTTCATAATGCTTTATCAGACTAACTCATTCAGTCAGAGACGAGATGACATAATGAAGTAAAACAAAATGTGTATAACTTCTGACTTGCCCCTTCTATCTTTAGAGTTGATTACCTATATTCCTGAATTGACTTTTCAAGCAGCATAATATATTGTCCAAAAAGAAGATGAGTCATTACTCTAACTGAAAGAATTGGAAAAATGCATTATTCATCTACCACATTTCCTTAGACTATTTTTATTAGTTCCATCTGGGCAGTTTATTTTCTGTTACTTTATGCAACCATGCTAATGCACACATTATCCAAGAGGCCAAAGTAAATAACTTTAACACATGCCACCAGAAATATGATATATCCATAATATGTAAACAGGAAAATTGTAAGAAATCTGCTTTTTCCATGATGAAGCCAGATGCTCACAGCATGCAGATCTACGGTTACATGTGTTATATCCAGTCTATACACTTTAAAATATTTGTTCATATGGGCAATTCTGAAAACTTGTAGTCCCCAGGATGAAGCCTACAAGAATCTGAACAAATTGATAATATCAAGCATGGACAAGTTAAAATGTAATTAATAAAGAATTCCTCCAAAGAGTGGGAAAATTACTACAGAAAAATTGAATAATGGAAACACCATCAAAGTCATCAATACCTGGGCCATACCTGTAATATGATATATTGCTGGAATTATTGATTGGCTACAAGCTGAACTGGACATTTTTTACACAGACCCCGAAAATATTCACTATTTACTATGTATTATATCCTCATAGTGATAATCATGACATATTGTTTTGGAAAAATGAGAAACTCTTTTTTAAAGTGGGGTGGAAAGCATGGGAACTTTTAGTACTGGATTTCCACCAGTTCGCACCAAGATGATGTATCTCAATAAATTTGTTCTTTGAGGAAGTGAAATGCCTCAGAGTTCGATTTGTGATGGGTACATTAATTGGAACCTGACAATTGGTAGATTATTCCTGCCCCACAGAAATTGAGATTTACTTCAAGTCAAACTGTCGAACAAGAAAAACATGCATTGGCTAATTACATAAAAGACAGCAAAGAACAGGCATCAATGCAAGTTAAAAACTGGAACTTACAAAATGTGCAATAAACAAACCAATGACCAGATACACAAAAAATGGAACTTTAGGACATTGCAACATTTCAAACCTGTTGTGAAGTTTTCAAAAGATGACCTAATTAATTTATGAGCCTCAAAACAAAGTTCAAAAGAAATCCAGTCATTTATTAGGATCAACATTTTGGCATGTTCTTCTGCAGAGCTGAAACTGATTACCAGATAATGGTCTTTGCACTTTACCCCTGTCTCTCCCCTCCCCTCAGTCTGTGTCATAAATCATATCTACCAATGAGGTGCTGCAGCAGGCTGTGAACTTTTCATCGCACACACCAGCTGTAGAAATATGAGATCCGACTCTGGCCAAAGGTATGAATAGAATTCTCCTCCCTTTTCTATGTCGACTTGATAATAGTCAAGGAAAAACTTTACAAGTTGAGACCTGTGTGGATTCAGACTTTTGCAAGATATATTTGTCTTATTAATTTAGCAGTTTAGAAAAGTCAAATTATTTTCTCTCGTCCACAGGTTCTATAGAAATCAGATCCATTTTTGATCCACAGCCATATACATGAAAATATTTGTTGTGAAAGACATTTTTCTGGGATTATTTATACTTAAAGAACTGAAGGATGACATTTTAAAAACACCCTGGCTGATGTTCAGCTATTTTAAAGGCTATTTTTTCCAAATATATAGAGAAGGACAGAGGGAGAGAGGGAGAAAAGGAGGATGGAGGTAGATAGGTAGGTGGTAGGGAGGGAGGGAGGGAGGGAGGGAGGGAGGGAGAGAGAGAGAGAGAGAGAGAGAGAGAGAGAGAGAGAGAAGAAATTAGGTTTATTATATTCTACAGTGCCTTCTATTTTCCTAAAAATAGATGCACTCCATTCATGTATTTACTTGCTAAAATGGCTATTTATATTAGCAGACTGAATGATGAAGTGCAATCAATATCTTTGACAAAATGGACAAGATAAGCACTTAGACTAGAGCAAAGGAAGGCAACTGTGCAGACTTTGTCTTGCCAGTCCCAGAATTCTGTTGAGATTTTGTACTTTAATTATCAACATTGCATTACCTCTGATCCTTTTCTCCCTGTAATCTGGATTTATCTTGTACATTTTTAATAAAACATAGTGATAGCTAATTTAGATAGTTGCTGTAATTACAGTACTACAGCCATGAAACCACAATTATATATATATATATATATATATATATATATATATATATATATATATATATATATATATATATATATATATATATATATATATATATATATATATATATATATTTAAAAATCAGATAAAGGATATCTGTACAGGAGACACAGTCCATTTAGGACTATGTCTATGCCTAGTATGTTTTTGCCACAATGCAAATACCTGCATGAGAGTAAAAAATTAATAAAATCAACCACCACAACATGACAAGTAGCCCAGAAATAAAAGCCAGGTTGACCTCTTATGGTTTACAAACTTTGAAGCAAATTCTAACTAAGAAAATGAAAGTGGTACCTAAAATGTACATTCACTATACATTCAATGCCCATTTGTGTATGGAAATTCTCAATCATCCAGACCAGGGATAGTCAACTTTTTTATACCTACCGCTCACTTTGGTATTTTTGTTAGTAGTACAATTTTATAACCGCCCACCGGTTCCACAGTAATGGTGATTTATAAAGTAGGGAAGTAACTTTACTTTATAAAATTTATAAAGCAGAGTTAGAGCAAACCCCTACTGCCCACCATGAAAGCTGGAACGTCCACTAGTGGACAGTAGGGATCAGGTTGACTACCACTGGTCTAAAGTTAAGATCTGATGCAAATAGGACTGAAGAAGGGAGGGAGGGAGGAAGGGAGGGAGGGAGGGAGGGATGAAAGGACTGAGGGAATATATCAATTATAACTTTTAGAAGGATCAATTTAAGAAACATCCTGGTGCTTGGACAATACTATCTCATAAATGTTTTTGAAGGATCTTATTTTAAATATTCTTTGTTTTAACAATATTGGATTAATTATATTTCCTGTATAAAGCGGAATCCATAATAAGTGCCACCAAAATAAAACCCTTATCATGATTCACAACACTCTGGGCCCTTACTTTCAGATGGCAGAACAACTGGGCTTTTGCTTTTGCTCCAAAGGGACTTTTTCCACCAGATAACTAGATTTTCTTGATTATTTTTCTTTTAAAAACAGTTTGCTTCTCATCCAAGAAGATTCTTACACAAGTAGTAGAACAAAGTCAAACTAGAGTCTTGGATTTTAAGAGAGCTAAATTCAATAAACTTAGAGAGAGCTTGAGAAGAATTCCATGGATGAGAATCCTCAAGGGGAAAACAACTCAAGAAGCTTGGGAAATTTTGAAAAATGAGATTACAAAAGCTCAGTCTAGCGCAATACCAATGAAGAAGAAAAATAAGAAACCAGCATGGCTGCATAAAGAACTCTCTGACAAATTGAAAGACAAAAAAGTTAAGTATAAAAAGTGAAAAGAGGGGAACATAACTAAGGCAGAATATCAGCAAATAGCCCAAGCCTGTAAAGATGAAGTAAGGAAAACTAAGGTTCACAATGAAGAAAGGCTTGCCACAAAAGTAAAAAATAACAAAAAAAGCTTCTTCCAACATGTTAAAAACAAGAAAAAGGTTAAGGAAACAATTGGTCCATTGTTGGGAGAAAGTGGCAAGAAGGTGACAAGCAACAGGGAGAAAGCAGAACTATTTAACTCATTTTTTGCATCTGTCTTTACACAAAGGGATAAAACAGTCCAACCTATCAAAAACAGCACCACAAAAATCAGATTAGGAACACAAATTGAAATAGGGAAGAAAATGTAAGTGAGCACCTGTCTATCCTAGATGAGTTCAAATCCCCAGGACTGGACGGATTACACCCCAGGGTTCTGAAGGAACTGGCAGATGAGATCTCAGAACCACTGAATTATATCTTTCAGAGATCCCAGAGTACCAGGGAACTGCCAGAGGACTGGAAAAGAGCTGATGTGGTTCCCATTTTCAAAAAAGGAAAAAAAAATAGATCCAGGAAACTACAGACCTATCAGCCTGACCTCAGGAAAGATTCAATCAATACCAGGAAAGATTCTGGAAAAAATAATCAAGCAACAAATTAATGAGCACCTAGAAGTAAACAAAGTCATAGCCAAAAGCCAACATGGGTTTGTCAAAAACAGATCATGCCAGATTAATCTTATTGCATTTTTTGACAAAGTGACAAAATTAGTGGACCAGAGGAATGCTGTCGATATAGTTTACTTGGACTTCAGTAAGGCATTTGATAAGGTAGACCATAACCTACTATTAGACAAAGTAGAAGAATGTGAGTTGGACAGCATCACCACCAGATGGATTCATAACTGGCTGACCAACTGAACTCAACATGTAGTCCTCAATGGAGCTGCGTCTACATGGAGGGAAGTATGCAGTGGAGTACCCCAAGGCTCTGTTTTAGGCCCAGTACTCTTCAACATCTTCAATGATTTGGATGAGTGAATAAATGGGGAACTCATCAAATTTGCAGATGACACCAAGCTGGCAGAAATAGCCAACACTCCAATAGACAGGCTTACAGAAGGATCTTGACAAACTTGAACATTGGGCACTATCTAATAAAATGAAATTCAATGGTGAAAAGAGTAAGGTTCTACATTTAGGGAAGAAAAACAAAATGCACAGGTACAATATAGGTGGGACATTGCTCAATAGTAGTAACTGTGAGAGGGATCTTGGAGTCCTAGTGGACAACCATTTAAATGTGAGCCAGCAGTGTGCAGCAGCTGCCAAAAAGCCAACACAGTTCTAGGCTGCATAAACAGAGGGATAGAATCAAGATCACGTGAAGTGTTAATACCACTTTATAATGCTTTGGTAAGACCACACTTAGAATACTGCATTCAGTTTTGGTCACCAAAATGTAGAAAAGATGTGGAGACTCTAGAAAGAATGCATAAAAGAGCAACAAAGATGATTAGGGGACTGGAGACTAAAACATACGAAGAATGGTTGCAGGAACTGGGTATGTCTAGTTTAATGAAAAGAAGAACCAGGGGAGACATGATAGCAATCTTCCAATATTTCAGGGGCTGCCACAAAGAAGAGGGAGGCAAACTATTCTCCAAGGCACCTGAGGGTAGAACAAGAAGCAATGGGTGGAAACTAATCAAGGAGAGAAGCAACTTAGAACTGAGGAGAAATTTCCTGACAGTTAGAACAATTAATCAGTGGAACAGCTTGCCTCCAGAAGTTGTGAATGCCCCAACACTGGAAGTCTTTAAGAAGATGTTGGCTAGCCATTTGTCTGAAACGGTATAGGGTTTCCTGCCTAGGCAGGGGGTTGGACTAGAAGACGCCCAAGGTCCCTTCCAACTCTGTTATTGTATTGTATTGTATTGTATTGTATTGTATTGTATTGTATTGTATTGTATTGTATTGTATTGTATTGTACTACATAGAACACTGAACTATAAACTGAATTATATCCATTTTATGGGTTTCCAGAATAAAGCAGATTTATTGTGGAAATATTAAACAAATATTCTGATCTGAATCCTTCACAACTCCTGAGGGAGAATAGAAAATCAGCTTCAATTTTTAGTTCACCAAAAGCTACAAATGATATTCTAAGATGGTCTCACTGCCATTTTTATTGCAATGTATTGATTTTGCTATTGTTCTTTATTAGCTCGAGGAAGCTAACAACAATGTTTAAATAATGTGCTTCATATATTTAATGACAGTTTATATCAATTGAGGGATTCAACCTATGTTGTGGGTTCAGACCAATTCTCAACACAATTACATTCATGTACTTGATTATCTTTTCCAGAACCAGTAATTATTTTAGCCTTGCATTGATACAGAGATCTCATTGGTCTATTCCTAGAATTTATCTATTTTTAATTGTTAAAATGAAATAAAATAAAACTATATTAACTATAAAACTGTATGATATGAGAGCCATACCATGGAACAAAAATATTTATTCAAAGTTTAGAGAAGATTCTGGATGGACAAAAATAGAAAAGATACAAATAATTCCTTTTTTTTTCATTTTAGTCCCTTTTTTCATCAAAAGATCAACTTACTTGTCTTAATTCTTGTAGCAATTGAATTGATTTCCTAATCTGGAATATTGATTTTGTGTTAGGTTAGGTTAGATTTTGTGTTACAATTTCTTAGGAATAACTCTTAAGGACTGGCTGTAGAATTCTACTGCCGAATAAGCAGAACTAATTAGCTATGGTACAGTTACTTCCTTCTCCCTCACCTTTGTAAGTCTGCCTTGAGGAAAAGGAGAAAAAATTAGATTGCCACTATCTATTATACATCACAGTATTCATTTTTAGCCAATTTTGTTAAGATACACAGCAACTGAACCTTCCATATGCAATTCATATATCTCCCACAAAGCTTTTCTTCAGTCTGGGTAACAGACAATTGTCATTATCTTGAAGTTAATAGTGTTCATGGATGAATTAGACTAACCAGGAGACAAGTATACATATTAATATTTAATACATCTCTTGGTTCAGTTTAATTATCTCACACCACTGTAGAAAAGGTTAACGATGCAGAAAGTCTAAGGAAAAGGATGAATGCAGGAAGCTTAAATAAACCCTTTCCCTTAACCTGGGACTTACAAAAGTTTGGACTTTGATTCCAATCATTCCTAATTCTAACCCATGACCATTGAGCTTTTAGACTGTGAGTTGAGTCATTCATGGGGGTAAGGGTGGCGGTGGCAGGATAGCAGCAAAATGGGAAGGCAGATGACAAAACATTATAACATAGTTCTACTTCGTATATAATGCATACATTATCATGATGTAAACACAAAAAGGTCAGAACTTACATTGAGATGTCACAATGTGTTTTTCATTATGACAATCGTGTCTCTGAAGGGAGCAACATTTCAGTCAGAGATGCAATCCTAATTTATTTTCCCCACATAAACACATGCAAACATACACCCACTAGAGTCAATTCTGATGTCTAGTCAAAATAGGTTTTTCACTCTGATGCAAACAAATGTCTTTTGGCACTTGTTTATGACCCAAGAGCAATTGTGTATATAATAAGCTATAGTGGCAAAACATCTTACAACAAAAATGTTCAGATAGCCATGTTTCCACTGTTCATTGTCTCCATAAAAGAAAATTACAGTGTTCTAAACAGTTATGAAATTTCCAGTCAGTTCCTGATTTACTGTATGTTGACATTTGATTGAGTTAGGACATTTCAAATGACAATGCTTCATTTTAACTTTACAAAATTGATCAATTTTGCAATTGTTTCAACAAGGAAAATCCTGCAGATTTTAATCTTTTTGTCTTAAGGATGTTATTTCCTGATAGAGTTTCAGTGGTGGGTTCCAGCGACCCAGGCCTGCCATGCCCCAAACTGGTTCCGCGGGCGGTGCTCTTGGCACCATCATCTTGTTTTTCAGTTCTGCACATGTGCAGAACAATTTTAATTGCACTGTGCATACATGCGCAGTACACTTCAAGCGTGAACTAGCAAAGCGTGCATACGAGCGAACCCACAGTAGTGCCTTCCAGAACCCACTCCTATAGAGTTTAACTGTACATCAAAGACATTTTGATAGATTTTGAAAACATATTTTCATCCATTTTTCAATATTCCTAATGACACTTTTGTCAAATTGAAAAAGAAAGGATGCTGGGATATTTGCTGTGGCAAATGTTATCTACTGAAATTTTGTACAGATTTTCTTTTAAGAATCTTTCAAATTTTCAAACTATAAAAACTGTAAGTATTGAAGTGGCATTACCTGATCAACTTTGGACATTAAAGCTAAGCAGGATCATGCCTGTATATGGATGGAACTCTTTCAGTAATATCACAGCATCAATTATATTGTGAACAAAATATGCCATGCCAAAAAGGCTAATGGCAAGCCACTTCTGTATTGTTGCCAAGAAAATAAACAGAAGTTTATTTTACTAGGCTACAACACAGTGACAGAATGTAAGGAACATTCATACATATTCATTGTAACTAAAGAAAACCCAGTTTGCATGGATTGTAATTCAGAAATGTTATTTTGAATTGCTCATTTTTTTCCAAAAAGGGAGGGAAAATAAAATTTCTTTTTTGTTGTTGTTGTAAATGTGTTTTTATTTTCCATTTCATTTTCGTACAGTCACATATATACTGTGCATAACCGGGGCCATATAACATTAAACAATAAACACAGCCATTCCTCTTGTCGACAATACCCCCCAAAATAGAAACCCAATGTACCTCTTCGACCCTCCATACACCCTTTCTTTCACCCCCCTCAAACTTTCCTTCTTCCCTCTATCATTCCCCTCTACCCTACTTCCCCTCCCCCTCTACCACTCCTCTCTCCCGATACACTCCCTCCCTTCCTTCTCACCCTCCCTCCAGTCCTCTCTCCCACCCTCGCTACCCCTCTTTCTTCTATCCCTCTACTCCTCCCTTCGGTGTATTTCTACAATCTATTAATATATTCAGCTTGTCCTATTTTTACAGTGGAATTAAAGAGCAACAGTATACAAGTGCCGTCACGTTACTTTAAAATCTAGCACATACTATATATCCCCCCTCCCCCCTCCCCCCTAACACCCCACCTTCCTTTCCCCCCCCCCCGACTTCCCAGAGCCCGTAAACGGTATAGATTTTTAACAAACACAGTCTAAAATATATTGAGACAAAGGAAATTTTAAAAAAAGAAGTTAATAACATCTCTGCATTGAACTAAGCTTCATCCTGTTACACTAACTTTGAGCAGTTTAGATTATTCCTAATCTTAAGCATAGGCTATCTGTAATTTCTTAGTCCCATATTTGTTTTGTATATAGTCAATCCATTTTTTCCAGTCTCGTTTATATCTCTCATTTGAATCGTCTTTAAGATATGCCGATATTTTCGCCATCTCGGCTAGGTTTGTGACTTTCAATGTCCATTCTTGAGTTGTAGGCAAGTCTTCCTTCTTCCAGTATTGCGCCACCAACAGTCTTGCTGCCGTTATTAGGTGCAGAACCAAATTAGTCTCTAGCGCTGTAAAGTCAGTACATATACCTAGTAAAAATAAAATTTCTTTTGATGTCACTTCATGGAGATATCCATGTTGCTTTCTTGGGAACAATAAAGTGCCTTCTTTTGAGATTTTTTTTCAACTTCCTAGTCAAGCCTTCAGGAACCCCCTCCTGGATTTCTTTGTGATAATCCAATTTAAGTACTAACTTGATATGAATGTTTTGCATTTTTAGATTAGCAACTGACAACTATGTGTTGCCACCTGGTGGGGTATTCAGGAAACATCAAATAACTGTCTGAAATGTTTGCTAAAGGAATGTATCACTATAGGACATTCATAAAAATGCAGAAAATATTGCCTTAAAGTCCAAGTGCTGAATAACTATAATGGTTAATGGACTAGAAAGAGCTTTTGTAGGTTTCTTGGTTGAAGAGAATAATTATTACTTTTTGTAACTTGGGAGATAAGATAATTTAAAAGTTATTAATAGGAAACCCCCCCCCCCCCCTTCAAACCAAAGTGCTATTATTAGGAAGTTTGAATCGCCTCATACAGCTCAGTGTACCTGATTAGGGGGAATGATTGTTGCTTTTTCCAGTCAAATAGCATGTTCTGTCTCTGAATGTAGGGTTGAACTGGGTGCTGAGAAAATAAATTAAATCAGTGTAATTGAGCCTTCCTTGTACTGCATGTGTTCTGAATGGCACTTCACTTGCTTCAAAGAATAAAAACTCCAGATATAACTCCACTAAGGCAAAAGTAAAGTTGCAATTTAATGGTACAGTTAAAAAGCTAAGTTACATTTTTCTGTTAAAATTCAAAACTTAGTGTCAGCTTTATATTAGGGGTTACCACACACTGAGCATCACAACACACAGCAAACCTAAAGACCCAGTAAACAAAGAAGAAGAAAAATAAGGAATCATCTAAAAAATACAATATAAACATTGTAATGGCAACTATGTAGGACAAACAGATAGAAGAATAGCACTATGCATTAACTGGCAGTCCAAACACATGGTGAAAATTAATCTCTAAACATAAAGACAAAATCAATTACAATTTCAACTAGGAAAGCGTTGACATGTTAGATAAAGCCAAGCCCCAAAATAGCAATAGCATTTAGACTTATATACTGCTTCATAGTGCTTTAAAGCCCTCTATAAGTGGTTTATAGAGACAAATTCCAGGGAATTTCTAGAAGTCAGTGGCACTTATAACATCTCTCGTGCACCTCCCTGAACCCTCACACACCCTCCCCAATCTCCCCTAACTCTCTATGTACCCCCTTGCACCTGTGCATACTCTTCTCAACCTGCACCATACTTTTCATGCACCCTTATGTACCCCCTCAACCTGCACCATTCTCACATGTCACATGCTCATACAATTCCCTGACCATCCCTTCTACCCATGCACATCCTCACCAATCTACACCCCCATTGCCCACCCTCTCCCAGCCCTTCTCTGCTTGCTGCATTGTTGTTGGTTGAATGATTAATCTTGCAATGTTGCCAATAAAATACATTACATTACATTTATTCTAATTACAGAATAAAATAGGTAGGAGAAAATGGAGTGACAAACTATATATGTGGTAATACTTTGTCAGTAGTCAGATAAATGAATCTCCCTTACAGGGTACTCCAATTTGTTCAATATATTGGATCCTTAGGACCACTATCTTAATTATCAATCTAGTAGATCTGAAGCTTCAGGATCTAAATGATTGCGCATGTGCGAAGGAACATGGCTGCCGAGCCCTTCGCTCCGGCGTCCATACGGGAAAACAGCCAAAGAAGGAGAAATTGCCCCCAGAAATCGAGCTAGAGAGAGACCAGGGCACGAGCGATTTCTCGGGGGGTCTGGTGCTGGCAGCGGACTGGAGAGATATTGCTCTCCAAGGCTGCCTTTTAAGAAAAACGCCGACGCCGTTCGGGGGTGCCCGGAAGACGCCGCGGCCCAGCTGATTCAGAGAAGCATTTTAAAGACGCCGCCCGGGTGCCGTTTGGAAGGCGTCGCGGCCCAACTTGGCTGGAGACGTTGGGTAATACTGTTTGGAGGTTCGTTTGCGACCCGGCTGGCCTAAGAGAGCCTCGACTCTCCCCCATCTGCTGGCTGAGAGAATCTCCCCCCCCCTTCTGCTACTTTCTCTGCCCGTCTGTGTCTCTGGTTGCTGTGGCCGTTCCTGAAAACGCGGCGGCTCGGCTTTTTAGGGGCTGTCATCAGGGCTAGGCGAACCGAGCGGCTGGCTTTCCATCGCCGCTGCAGCTTTTTCCCCTCCCTCCCCTGACATCTGCGCTACGCTTCGCTCTGAGGAAGGGGTAGCTGGATTCCAACATCAAAGTGGCTAGGCTGGATGGCTAGTTTTTGCCGCTCCCACTGCAGTTTCTCTTAGGCTGGTGCGGGAAGAGGTTCCTGTAGGAGAGCGAGCTCCAGGGGACCTGAAGAAGAAGCAAACAGCTGAAGAAGCAAACAGCTGGGTCGCCGCTTTCAGGCGGCCCTCGTATGATGCCTTTGGGCGGCGTTTTTCAGCTTTTTCGGCACTTTCAGCTGCGCCTTCCCGACCGTGAGGACTGTGAGGAGTCTTTAGATTTGCACTGGACTACCCATCGCCCCAGGGAGAAGGCGGTCAGCCTGGGACAGTACTGGGAGAGAATGGGAGGTTGTTTTCATCTGCTACTATTGCACCCCCCTTCCTCTCCCCTCGGCTTGGCCTCCCCTGTCAGTGCATTCTCCCCTCCACTGGGCCGTCGCCACTGCAGGGCCTTTTGCTGTTTGAGATTTGACTCCTCCCTGAGTGCGGCTTCTGGACTTTTTGGATTGCATTTTCATCTGCCCTTTTATCTGCACTTTCATCTGCCACGGCCATCGTTGCCTGATGCCGCCTTGGACCTGCTACCACAGATAGCGCCACTACTGGACGAGTGGGGGTACTTACAGTACATAAGAAGGCCCTCTCCTTTCCTCAACCATCCTGGACTTTTTGGACCTTCCCAGAACTTGCACCTTTTTAATGACTAACAAAGCTATAGAATTTTTGCGCAATTTATAATTTCTTTCTTTTCTTTCATCTTTCTCTTCTTTCTTTGCATGGGCTATGCATGAGGTACGCTTGAGATGAATGAATGTCCCACTTTTATGATCATATTGTTGTAAATTTTGTGTTTTTAACTTTTACGTGGGGACTGTTTGGGGGAGTGTATGAGTATGCGTGATTCGGAGGACCTGCCGGGAGTTGCGGGGGCCACGGGGGTGGTTGAGGGGACCAGAGACACGGGAGAGGGTCGGGGTATTGCGGTCGTAACAGGGAGGGGCAGATATGGCGGGGACTTTAGGGCAGGCCATTACCGGGGAAGGAGGGTTCGCTACATTACAGAGATCCCTCCTTCCGGCCCTAGGAGTCCCACTCCAAGACCAGATGGCGTAAGTAGTCAGGACCCTGGTCTCAGGCTGTTGTCGCTAAATGCCAGGTCTGTTGTACATAAAGCTCCTCTCGTCCGGGACTTAATTTTAGACGAGAGGGCAGACCTGGCATGTATTACTGAAACCTGGCTGGGCCCAGAGGGAGGAGTCCCCCTTGTAGAGCTGTGCCCAGAAGGTTTTCAGGTGCTGCATCAGCCGAGAGCCCAGAGAAGGGGTGGGGGTGTGGCCGCTGTTATCCGGGAGTCGTTAGTTCCTCGTAGGGTCCCTGCTCCGGAGATTGTCGGGTGTGAGTCTTTGCTGTTAAAGTTGGACCTCAAGGGTCAAGTGGGTCTGCTGCTAACGTACCTGCCTCCCAACAGCGTTGCAGCAGCCCTCCCCTCGCTCCTCGAGTCGGTAGCCGAGCTGGCAATTGAGTTCCCTAGGTTGATGGTCCTGGGGGACTTTAATTTGCCGTCGCTCGGTGAAAACTCTGATGGGGCGCAGGAGTTCATGGCTTCCATGACAGCCATGGGCTTGACCCAAGTAATCCGAGGCCCAACCCACTCAGCGGGACACATGCTTGACCTCGTATTTCTCTCGGAGCAGTGGATGTGTGATCTTGGTCTGAGGGGGAGTGACATCATACCCCTGTCGTGGTCAGACCATTGCCTACTGAGGCTCGACTTCCGGAGGCCAAACCCCCACTGTAGGGAGGAGGAACCGACCAGGTGGTTCCGCCCCAGGCGTCTTATGGAGCCTTTAAGGTTCCAGACAGAGCTTGGGGTCATTCCTGACACTTTCGCCCACAGTCCGGTGGAGACTCTGGCTGCTGCGTGGCACTCGGCAGCGTCGGAGGCCCTCGACCGGATTGCGCCACTGCGGCTCCTCCGAGGCGGCGGATCCCGGAGACCCCCTTGGTTCACCGAGGAACTCCGGGAGATGAAGCGCCGGAGGAGATGCCTAGAGCACCGTTGGAGGTCCGATAAGTCCGAATCGAACCGAGCAATGGTAACCACCTGCACCAGGGAATACACCAGGGCACTTAGGGCAGCAAAAAGATCCCACATAGCCACCCTGGTAGCATCCGCTGAGTCCCGTCCAGCCGCCCTGTTTAGGATAACCCGCTCCCTATTGAACAAAAGGGAGGCGGGGGAACCCTTGCAGGGCAGAGCTGAAGAGTATGCCCAATTCTTAGCGGACAAAATTGCTCGGTTTCGGTCGGACTTGGACTCCACCCCCGCAGTTCCAGCCGAGGCACAGGGGGACCAAGTAGAACAGCTCTGGGTTGAGTTTCAGGACGTTACCCCCGGGGATGTGGACAAGGCCATGAGAGCTGTAAGTACCTCCACCTGTGTTCTGGATCCGTGTCCCTCATGGCTGGTTACTAACTGCAGTGAGGTGACACGAGGCTGGATCCAGGCGGTTGTAACCGCCTCCCTTCGGGAGGGGAACTTCCCCGCCACACTGAAAGCGGCGGTGGTGAGACCCCTCCTGAAGAAACCATCTTTGGATCCAGCTGTTCTTAATAGCTATCGTCCAGTCTCCAACCTTCCCTTCTTGGGGAAGGTTGTTGAGAAGGTGGTGGCCTTCCAGCTCCAACGGTCCTTGGAGGAAGCAAACTATCTAGACCCCTTCCAGTCAGGCTTCAGGCCTGGTTACAGCACAGAAACCGCTTTGGTCGCATTGATGGATGATCTCTGGAGAGCCAGAGATGAAGGACATTCCTCCATCCTGGTCCTCCTTGACCTCTCAGCGGCTTTCGATACCATCGACCATGGTATCCTTCTGCGACGACTGCGGGAGGTGGGAGTGGGAGGCACCGTGCTACGGTGGTTCTCCTCCTACCTCTCGGACAGGTCGCAGTCAGTGTTAGTGGGGGGGCAGAGATCGTCCCCTAGGCCCCTAAATTATGGGGTGCCTCAGGGCTCGGTCTTATCCCCCCTACTATTCAACATCTACATGAAACCGCTGGGAGAGATCATCCGCAGGCACGGGATTAGATACCATCAATATGCGGATGATACTCAATTGTATCTGTCCGCCCCGTGCCAACTCAATGAAGCGGTAGACGTGATGAGCCGGGGCCTTGAGGCCGTTATGGACTGGATGAGGGTTAACAAGCTTGTGCTCAACCCAGAAAAGACCGAGTGGCTGTTGTGTTTTCCTCCCAAAGATTTGGCTAATATTCCACCACTCAGGCTGGGGGGTCAAATTTTATACCCCTCAGAGAGGGTTCGCAACTTGGGAGTCCTCCTGGATCCACAGCTGTCATTTGACCACCACTTAACGGCTGTGACCAGGGGGGCATTCGCCCAGGTTCGCCTGGTGCGCCAGTTGCGACCCTACCTGGATCGGGAGGCTCTCACAACAGTCACTCGGGCCCTTGTGACCTCTAGGCTGGAATACTGCAATGTGCTCTACATGGGGCTGCCCTTGAGGAGCATCCGGCGACTTCAGCTAGTGCAGAACGCAGCCGCGCGAGTGATTGCGGGTGCACCCCGATTCACCCGCATAACACCTATCCTCCGCGAGCTGCGCTGGCTACCTGTCGATCTCCGGATGCGCTTCAAGGTGCTATTAGTCACCCATAAAGCCCTACATGGCAGTGGATCTGGATACTTGAGAGACCGCCTTCTGCCAATTACATCCCTGCGACCAATAAGATCCCATAGATTAGGCCTCCTCCGTATTCCATCGGCCAGCCAGTGTCGGCTGGCAACTACAAGGAGGAGGGCCTTCTCAGCAGTAGCCCCGACCCTTTGGAACGAGCTCCCCGTGGAGATTCGTACCCTCTCCACCGTCCAAGCCTTCCGCATAGCCTTGAAGAACTGGCTCGCCCGTCAGGCCTGGGGATAAGGATAGTTACCCCTCCCGAATGATGAATGTATGTTGCTTACTATTTTATTATATGTTTCTATCTTAATGTCTGTATTCCCCCTTCCCGGTTTTGTGTGAGCCGCCCTGAGTCCCCTCGGGGAAAAGGGCGGCCTACAAATACTAATAAAACTATAAAAAAAAAAACTATAAAAAAAAACTAGTAGTTCTACATACAATCTGTACATTGGAGCCCAGGAGAAATTATGAGAATCTATGGTTTGGATCCCAGTAGGCTGATCTTTCTGAAAAAAGGTAAGGGAAAGGGTCCCCTTGCACATATGTGCTGGTTGTTCCCAACTCTAGGGGGTGGTGCTCATTTCCGTTTCAAAGCCGAAGAGGCAGCACTCTCTGAGGACGTTTCCTGGTGATGTTGCAAGCATGACTAAATGCTGAAGTCACAACAGAATACTGTTACCTTCCACCTAAGGTGGTCCCTATTTTTCTACTTGCATGTTTTACCTGCTTTTGAACTGCTAGGTTGGCAGAAGCTGGGACAAGTAAGGGGAGCTCACTGCATTATACAGTGCTAGGGATTCGAACTGCCAAACTGCCGACTTAGCCACTCAGCCACCGCGTCTCTTTATCTTTCCCATAAGGATAAGTATTTAAGCCTAATGGGGGCATGTAATTGACACTCAAGCTTTCTGTATTAAATATATAATTTAAATACATTGCAATGATTGGTTGTTATTTTTATATCTTTTATATTTGAAAAATTATTTTTAGTGACTTGTTTTGTAAAACTAAAATGCTTGTATACATATTGTAATTTAAAAACCAGTAAATGAAAAATAGACATTAAAATGTTCTTACTATCACTGTAAAACAGCAACCATCTACTGAAAAGAATCATAGAATCCAAAGTGCTTAGTGCAGAAATTCAAAATTAAGCAATCCCCTCAGGTGGTGGTTTGACTTGTATCCAGGGGCAATGTCTAGGTCTGTGATGATGGCGAACCTATGGCATGTGAGCCCAAAGTGGCACGTGGAACCATGTTACCCTGGCATGTGTGGCATTGCCCATTCCTCTTCTGGGTTTCTGGCATGCATGCGTGCATGATGATCAGCTGGCCTTCATGCATCTGGGAGCACTGGAAACAGGAAGAACTGGTCTTCCATTTTCCTGTGTAAGCATGAGCGCAGACCAGCTGATCATTGCATGCACATGTGCTCCACTAACCAGAAGACTAGTTGGGCAGCACGCATGCGCGCACCGGAAACCAAAAGTTCATTTTCCAGTGCACACATGCCCCCTAGGCAGTTCCTCTTTCGGGTTTGTGGCCCTGAGCACCCCCACACACACACTTTTCGGTACTTGGTGCCAAAAAGGTTCGCCAGCACTGCTCTAGGTGATTGGTTAAATGTTGAAGCAGGCTTACGGTTAGTAAGTTTTTTTTTTTTCTAACATTCAGGTGGAATGTGTCTTCCTTTAATTTGAATGTATCACTTTTTATCTTGAATTCTAGAACAATGAAGATCATGTATTTATTTTATTTTGTGAGACATCCTGTCAGGTATTTTAAAAAGATAATCAAAGTCTCCTAATCTTCTCTTCCCAAGTTTATTGTATCCCCAGCTCTACAAATATTTCTACATAATATTTCCTTTCTAGGGCTCTATTTCCCTTTTCTGAATCGGTCCAGTTTCTCTGAAATTCTCTTAAAGCTTGTGTTCAGAATTGGAAGCCATATACCTGAGATGGGCACTTAGGAAGGTGAAATACGTACAGTAGTTATTTGGAAACAGAAACTTAGTTGAGGTGGACTAAAATTGAAGTTGCCTTTTTATAGGCATGTCACACTATGTGATAACTGAAAGGTAACCTTAAAGAGAGACAAAGTGGTCATTAGCTGAGTGTGTGACTAGGCAAGGAAATGGGTGATCCATCTCACACTGTGTGTTTGCTGTTTGTCCTTCACAAAATAAAGTCAAAAGCTGTGCAATAGAAAGAGAGGCTTATCACGGATAAGTAATTGGCTAAAGGACAGGAAAGAAAGATACCAATATTGACTTAGAGAAGTACGACAATTTTCATGATGAGAGTTTTTTTGTTCGTCACTCTATTGTCTACTTGCTGAAATGCATGCAATTGTTATAAGAGTTTGGTAGCAGGGGAGAGAATAGAAAACAGAGAAAATAGCATCTCAAAATCAAATGCAATTTATGTTTAAAAAGAATAGTTTTCAAATAGATGTAGGAAATATTTAGATTTCCAATATATATGTATTAAATGTATACTGTATACCACCAATCTCAATGTTGAGGCAATTCTAGGCAGCTTAAAAAGCAGAGTTAGAAACATTAGAAAAATAATATTAAAATTAAATTAAATAAATTAGGAACCATAATAAATGGGATGAGAATAGGATCTTTTTCCTCATCCACTAACCACCTCCAGCCTGGAATGTCCCATCAGGGTCCCAGACAGAGGTGGTATTCAGTCAGTTCTCTCCGGTTCGAGCAAACTGGTAGCTGATGCTGCAGGAGGCTCCACCCACGACATAATGTGCGAACACTGCGCATGCACAGACGTGGTGCATGTGAGCAAAGGAAGCATGAGCTCGTGCTCACATTTGCAAACTGGTATGGAAGGTAAGTGAATCCCACAGCTAGTCTCAGACCATTTGGCAGGCAGGTTTTGAGACTCATTTAGAAAGCTAAGCAGGTTGGGATGAATTTCTCCTTGATAAGTTCAAGATTTCAGAATGCAGGAGCCATGAGAGAAAGGCCCCTACACCTGAACCCTGCCAGCCAGAATTTCTTGACCAATGGGATCCACAGCATGCCCCTTCCTCTGGAACAAGTGGGTGGGCCTCTTCCATTGGGGTGAGACAGTTCTTTAGGTATCTTGGACCTATGCTGTAAAGGGCTTTAAAGGTGATAACCAACGTCTTTAAAATATTTTTAAACTTAGGGCTGGCAGGAAAGGGAGGGCATGAAGCTTTAGCCTTGATGTTGCTTTGGGCTCCCAAATTCCTTTAATTGCCTCTAATCCCCAATAATTTTGCCTTAAGTGTTGCCAAGCAACTGAAACAACTCGCTAGGACAACTGTGTTATTTCTTTACTACAATTTTAAATGCTTCTCTTAGATGATGATGTTGACATTAAAGTTGGCCTGCAGAGAGAGAGCCAAAAGAATAAAACATTTTATTGACAAGTGCAATAGCAGAATATTTGGCAAAACACGCTTAACTTTTTCTGCTTAAAAACTTGAACAATTGGAGAGCATTACAAATCGTTGTTTTCTGCTTTCCCACCACTGTGCCTGCTGGAATATCAACGGAGGTTGCCAGAAAGGCCAGGCGTTTCTAGGCTTGCCAATTGCTTAAATCGATTTTGTGACATTCAGAGAAAATAGGAGGCAAAAATGGTCTTGTTGCTTTCTCCCTTGAAGCCTTTACTCAGCATATTTTTTAACTTGCTTGTTTCAGAATTGAACAGTATATTCAACTTGCTGAAAAACAAATCTACATGAGATCTGATCCCTTGCTAATAATTATCCTTCAGATGTCTGTTGATGTGATTTTCCAAGCTTGTTCAAATCACATTATTGTTCTGACTGCTGCTATTTTTGTGAGTGTAATAACATTTATCAAGCTACACTCTGATTAGTGCACAGATTGTACTTCAGTATGCATAAACAACATCCTGATGTTTATCTTTTTAAGCAACATTTTTGTATATTAATACAATGACTTAACACATTCCAAAATGCCTGCCGCATAAGGATTGATAATCTTGCTGAGTTTATTGCAGAACTGAGATACACCTTCAGTGCAAATTAAGGAAAATGTGACAAAGGAGATACAGGTAGTCCTTGATTTACCACACTTCATTTAGTGACTGTTCAAAGTTACAATGGCACTGAAAAAAGTGACTTATGGCCATTTTTCACACTTATGATCACTGCAGCATCCTCAAGGTCATGCAAACAAAATTTGGATGTTTGGCAACTGACTCATATTTATGATGGTTGCAGTGTCTGGGATCATGTGATCACCTTTTGCGACCTTCTGACAAGCAAAGTCAATGGGGAAGTCAGATTCACTTAACAATGGTGTGACTAACTTAATAACTGCAAGGGTTCACTGAACAATTGTGGCACTTGAGAGACCGCCTCCTGCCGATTACCTCCCAAAGACCCATTAGATCCCACAGATTAGGCCTCCTCCGAATTCCATCGGCCGGCCAATGTCGGCTGGCAACCACCCGGAGGAGGGCCTTCTCTGTGGCTGCTCCGGCCCTTTGGAATGATCTCCCTGTGGAGATTCGGACCCTCATCACCCTTCAGGCTTTTCGTAAAGCCGTCAAGACCTGGCTGTTCCAGCAGGCCTGGGGCTGCTGAGTCCTATCCCCTACTCGAATGGGTATGTGTGTTGAGACCTTTTAGACTGTTTTGTACTGTTGTTTGTTTTTTGTGGTTTTCCTTTTTGTATTGTCCTCACCCCCCTTCCCTTGGTTTTGTTAGCTGCCCTGAGTCCCTCGGGAATAGGGCGGCATACAAGTCGAATAAAACCTTCAAACCTTCAAGAAAAGTCGTAAAATGGGTCAAAATTCACTTAACATCTATCTCACTTAGCAACAGAAATGTTGGGTTCAATGATGGTTGTAAGTTGAAGACTACCTGTATTGTATAGAATTCTAAAATAATTTTTAACTTGCAAAATCTGAGATCTTCAATTTCAAGCTGATCATTTACTGATCATTATTGATAAATATTTCAGCTTATGTATGTATATATTTATTTTTATGACTATTTGCAAAGATACAGCTCACATCATATATTGAGTGCAGATCTTTATTCATCTTAGACCTGTGTTAAACTAGCCAAGGAAAAGTCAGCAGCTTCATCCTTGTCTTCATGTGAATCATTCCTAAATTCTTTTCCAAAATGAACCACTTGAAAATTGAATAAAATGTCATCCAGAACCTAAGATTGTATATCAGCAGCAGGAAGCTTTCCAGCTCAGCTTCCTGCTGCCTGTTGTGTCTTCACTTTGCTAAGGTAGTTGAGGACAAAGTTCATTTATATAAACTGAAAATACATTCTTGTTTAACACAAGAACTTGGATTGTTGAAGAAGAGGTCAAAAGATTATGTTATAGTTTTAAAGCACCGAATCATCTAAAACGTGACTTGCTCTGATGAGATGTACATGGAGGTATTCTGGCTGAAAAATATAGAAAGCTCCGACAAACTAAGGCTCCATATTGATTTAAACCTTGTCTTAAACAAAAAAAATGAAAAAAAGATACAGTAAGAAATAGAGCAATAATAAAAAATAAAAATAAGAGATTGCAAATTGAAAAAGTATACTGAAAATAACCCAGATACCCATATGTCTAATCTTGAGGAGAGATACATGTTTAAACAACCATAGTCCAAAATAATATTAATGCAAAATGATTTTTAAAGAATAAACATTTGTTTCATTTTAGAAATGAACATTTCATTTTTTGTTGTGGCTTTAGGGGAATTGGGCTGGGGCTAGGACAGTCAACAATCAGATGTGCCATTTGATGTGCTCCATACCATTCTGGAGTCCCAGGCCCATTGGCACAACCATGTCTTCAGAGCCTTGGGCGGGGAGGGGGGGAGCCAATCGTATTTCTGTATGGATGATGTTCTGTACAGAGAAAATCTTTCTCTTGGTCCCGCTAGATGGGTCTCCTTAGAAGAGCATACCTGTAGCATTCCTTGTATACCTGTTCTGATGGATCGGGTGATTATGATTGGGAAAATACTGTGCCTCAAGCCAGGCAGGGCTTTGAAGGTGATAAAGGCAGCTGGAATTGGCTCTTGGAAGCAAATTAGCAGCCAATGGAGCTCACACAGGAAAGGTGACACAGGTGCAAATCTAGACTTGTACAAAATCATAGAGGACACTGTACTTTTGACCAATTGAAGCTTCCAGATACATTTTACGGTCAGCCCTATGTAGAATGCATTCTTTTCTATATACCAAAGAATCCCAAACTCAGAGCTATTTCATCTTCCCAGAGTTCATTTTCAGCTGTTGCTCCCTATCCAGCCCTTAATAGCCCCCAGGCACTGTGAGAGGGAGATCACAGCATCACTTAATTCATCATAGGCTGAGACATACAGCTGGGTGTCATTGGCATATTGATGATATCTCAGCCCATGGTGTGGATGATCTTGCCTACCATCTTCATGTAGATGTTAAACAGAAGCAGAGAAATTATCAAGCCCCTGCAGGCCTCGGAAAGCAGGGGATGAAGACAGGATCTGTCACTTCTTATTTTAATGCAAACTGAGAGCAACCCCAGAGGAAGAAAGTGAATGAGAACAACAGAGTATTCTCCATTCCCACTCCCTAAAGCCTCTCCAAAGGAATACCATGGTCAATGATAGCAAAGGCCACTGAGAGATAGAGTGAGAATGTATAAACTAACCCTATCCCACTCCCACCAGAGATAATCAAATGAGCAACAAATTTTGTTTCCATGCAAGTCTGAATCCTAACTGAAAGAGTCCAGATAATACATTTCATCCAGGAACCTCTTCAGCTACCATGAAATCTCCTTCTCAACAATCTTCCCCAGAAAATAAAGATGGGAGATATGACAAAAATGACCCAATAGGGTGGAGTGTAGCAATGGACTCTTAAGAAGAGGGTGGACCACAGCTCCCTTAAAAGGCTGGGGCACCATCCGCTCCCAAGGGAAGCACTAAGCACTGCCAGAACCCACCTGCATGTCACCTGAATATGCTGAATATTTATATTTATATTATAATGTTTATGTTTAATATGCATTGATAAACATACATAGGAAATAATCCGGTAGTTATAATGAAGAAAATATAGTGATCCCCCCCTCAATTTCAACAGAAAACTAAAAACACTGATTAAATAGCATTTTTACCAAAGGTGTTATTGGTTAACATTCCTGCCAACATTATCCACAACTATTGCAAGTTATTCAGTGTAATCTTAGAAGATAATATGGACTATTTTATACTAAAGTTTTAATGATATGCTGAAATATTTTAAAAAATTATTTTATATCACAAAGTAGTTTGATGAAATTCATTAAATTAAGTCACCTTCTCAGGTTTTCTTTCAAGATATTCTGTCTTGCTTAATGCAACAGTTTTTATATAAAACTGGTGAAATACCCATGCACTTATGCATCATTTTAAATACTGTTAACAGATTGGTTGCTGAAATTTTATTTAGGTGGATAATTTTATTTGGAGTGGGACGTGGTGGCTCAATGGCTGAGCTTGTCAATCAGAAAGGTCAGCAGTTTGGCAGTTCGAATCCCTAGTGTTGTATAACAGAGTGAACTCCCGTTACTTGTCCCAGCTTCTGCCAACCTAGCAGTTCCAAAGCATGTAAAAATGCTGGGAAGGTAACAGTGTTCCTTGCACCTTCGGCCACATAACCATGGAGAAATCTTCGGATTCATGTTCACAAATAAAACTTTAATTCTTTTTACCCATTTTTCATACTGAATTAATCTGTACTGATGCTTAAACTATAGAGATCTAAGAACAGAAGAAGAAATTACATAGGTGTCAAAAGTTATTTCTAGCTTCTCAAAAGCCCTGATGGGATTTTAATAACATTAATCTTTATTTCATTTCAAAATAAAGAGCACAAGTTCAATATTTCTTAATTGCCTTTTCAAACCCAAATGATTAATTTTTGGCCTTCCTTCTTGGTCTTAACAGTATCTAGTATCATAACAGCACATTTTGATTAAGAGAAGCAGTAATGTTTGTTGTTAGTGAAAAAGGTTTGACAACTCAAAACAACAATACACAATACACAAATAGATTGGATCTTCAAAATAATTTTAATTCTGCTCCTTTAATGTATAGTGGTAGGGCATTTAAAACAAGAACAGAATGAGAGAAACATTTAAGGTTATTAATTTTGTAAAATATTCTAATACTTTTTAGAACATATTTTTTCAATGTATTTATGAAATACATTATGGAATATTCTCAAAAATATTGTTTTCTCTCATTAACTACACAATAAGATTGCATTGCCTGAAAATATTGATAAATACACTATTTGGAGGAGATACTTTTATATTCTATTTAGAAAACATGTTTCCAATTAAAAAAAGATATTACAAATAAATAGAATCTGGTATAGTTGCTTAATGCAGACTTACTAAAACTAGTTATTTACAGGGAATGAATTTAGGCTGCTGTTTACAGAATTGACAGAAAATTATCTTTGCACAATTTTTTATAAATCCCCTTGAGCACTTTTCATTTAAGAAAGAGAAAGTCTATTCCAACAAAAATAGCCTTCTTAATATTTGAATTATTTTTCTCTAGAAAGGCTAACTTGCTTATAACATTTCCCTAAAATACACATTATATCCAATTTTCCCTGATTGGACTGAATTTTAAGGGATAACGATATAATAAGAGAAAACCTTGTAGATGAACAATGATGAATAGGGATGAAATATACAAAGTTGAGATTATTTAGCAATGTCCTAGTGACTCAAATTACCTAATATGGTGAAAAAATACACATTAAAAGCACATTATATTATTTTATATACATATAACTTAAATGCTTTTAAGTTTAATTATGTTTGCTTTCTTTTTTCAGATTTCCCCTTATCTCTAGTAACTTGGATTCTATTGTTGTAATTATCAGTCTTCTCAGGTTAAAATTTTCTGATGAACTCCTGTTGCTCTTTATCATTATAGAAAGTGACATAATCTTTGCTGAAAAATAATTAGTAGGATGCAGTATAGTTAATCTTGAAAGTTAGGCATAGGCCCTTATAAATGGAATCAAATTAAACATTTTGAAAATTAAAGTGAAATAAGGCCACAAAATTAGAATTACTTATAACAATAATGACTCCTTTACCTGAAAAAGCCCTACTTGCTTACAGGATCTGATCCAATTTAGATGACAGATTTCTGTTTCTGAGCATATCTCTTAGCAATTAAAAATTAAAGAGCCTTTCTCTGGGACTGTCACTTTTTTTTTAATGCTGCATGCATGGAAATGTCTCTTCAAGAAGGAAAGTAAATTGCAAGCATTTTTTTAAAAACAGAGATATGACCATAGTATTAACATAAACGTCTGAATAATTCATTGTTAGAGAAAAGGTGATTTGTAATATGCTTTGTTCATTGTAAGTATCACTCACAATTCTTACCAGCACAATATAATATGATGAAATTTTGATCAGAAGCCATAGAAGAATAAATTACCAAATCACTTGCAAAAATCCATTATAGTACTTTTTAAATGTCTGATGATGTTGAAATATAAAAGAGGTAGCAGATCGGAAAGAAGATGAGCTACTAAATAATACATGTGCTTGTTTAACTGGACATTCCTTGCTTCCCATATAAGCAGGGGTGGGTTCCTGCCAGTTCTAACCTCTTCTATAGAAGAGGTTCCACAAATCTACAGTGCCATTTAGAACTGGTTCCAGCTCCCACCCTGCCAATCCCCAAATCAAGATGAAGCGGGTGCGCATGTGCGAGACCAAGATGGCTGCGAGGCTCCGTCCGCTCTAAATTACCCGACGAAAATGCAGAAAAAACCACGAGTAACAACTTTAAAATATAATATGAGAGGCTCGTCCGGGAGGCTTGAGACCCAGGGAGCCCGAAAAGATCAGCTAGCGGTAGGGGTTACCTCTTCGGGGATAGCCCCGGACCGCAAAAGCCCCAGCATCTTCAGCGGCTTCCATGCTGGTCTGGCCGCTCGGCAGCGAGGAGGGGAATCTCGGCCAGGAAACGGCGGCGGTGTTCTTCGGCGGCTCTGTCGCCTATTTCACCTTCCAGCTTTGCCTGCCCGCGACGGGAGCGCCTTGCGGCCGTGGGACCACCCCCAGGACCGTCTCCAGGCCGTTTGGACGTTGCGACCGCGGACCGCGTGGATTCTGGCGGTTCCAGCGGTCTCCGTGCTGTTTCGCCCATATCAGCTGTTCGGCGGCGAGGAGAGGAACCTCAGCTTGGTGGCAGCGGCGTCGTTCTTTGGCGGCCTCATCGTCTGCCCCACCTCCCTACTCTGTCTGCCTGCAGTGGGGACGAGGAACTGGGGAGACCACCCTTGGACTTTACAGACTTGGACGACCCCATTGGCTCTAGGGATTCCGGTGGTTCTCGGGCTGCCTCGGCCATTTATTACTGAGGGAGCAAATTCCATCTTGAGAACAGCGACGGTGTCTCCTGGCAATTACAACGCCTGTTCCATCTTTTTACCCTATTTATTTTTAGTGGTGTGCCTTTGGGAATTCCTTGGAGTGGTTTTACCCCCAGAAGGAAAACTCTGGACCTGGGCTGCGGGTAGACAGATGATGGCAGCATTGTGTGTTCGCACTGAACCCCCGCAGGACCTTTTGACCAATAAATTTACAGAAGAAGAGAGGGGTTATAAGACACTCCCCCATATATTCCATCTGAACTATAATTGGTCCCCAGTCACTTCAACTCTGAACATTAAGAGCCAATTTTGCCATCTGAACTCGCACCTTAAATTTTAATCAACTGCGCAATTATTTTAGTTTCTTTCTTTTCTTTCATCTTTCTCTTCTTTCTTTGTATGGGATATGCATGGGATACGTATGAGATGAATGAATGTCCCACTTTTATTATTATATTGTTGTAATTTTCTGTGTTTTAATTTTCACGTGGGGACTGTTTGGGGGAGTGCATGGGTATGTATGATTCGGAGGACCTGCCGGGAGATGTGGGGGCCATGGGGGTGGTTGAGGGGACCAGAGACACGGGAGAGGGTCGGAGTATTACGGTCGTAACCGGGAGGGGCAGATATGACGGGGACTTTAGGGCAGGCCATTACCGGGGAAGGAGGGCTCGCTACATTACAGAGATCCCTCCTTCCGGCCCTATGAGTCCCACTCCGAGACCAGATGGCGCAAGTAGTCAGGACCCTGGACTCAGGCTGCTGTTGCTAAATGCCAGGTCTGTGGTACATAAAGCTTCTCTCGTCCAGGACTTACTTTTAGACGAGAAGGCAGACCTGGCATGTATTACTGAAACCTGGCTGGGCCCAGAGGGAGGAGTCCCCCTTGTAGAGCTGTGCCCAGAAGGTTTTCAGGTGCTGCACCAGCCGAGAGCCCAGAGAAGGGGTGGGGGTGTGGCCATTGTTATCCGGGAGTCGTTAGTTCCTCGTAGGGTCCCTGCTCCGGAGCTTGTCGGGTGTGAGTCTCTGCTGATAAAGTTGGACCTCAAGGGTCAAGTGGGTCTGCTGTTAACGTACCTGCCTCCCAACAGCGTTGCAGCAGCCCTCCCCTCGCTCCTCGAGTCGGTAGCCGAGCTGGCAATTGAGTTCCCTAGGTTGATGGTCCTGGGGGACTTTAATTTGCCGTCGCTCGGTGAAAACTCTGATGGGGCGCAGGAGTTCATGGCTTCCATGACAGCCATGGGCTTGACCCAAGTAATCCGGGGCCCAACCCATTCAGCGGGTCACATGCTCGACCTCGTATTCCTCTCGGAGCAGTGGATTTGTGATCTTGGTCTGAGGGGTAATGACATCATACCCCTGTCGTGGTCAGACCACTGCCTACTGAGGCTCGACTTCCGGAGACCAAACCCCCACTGTAGGGAGGAGGAACCGACCAGGTGGTTCCGCCCCAGGCGACTTATGGAGCCGTTAAGGTTCCAGACGGAGCTTGGGGTCATTCCTGATACTTTCGCCCACAGTCCAGTAGAGACTCTGGTTGCTGCTTGGCACTCGGCAGCATCGGAGGCCCTCGACCGGATTGCGCCACTACGGCCCCTCCGAGGCGGCGGATCCTGGAGACCTCCTTGGTTCACCGAGGAACTCCGGGAGATGAAGCGCCGGAGGAGATGCCTAGAGCACCGATGGAGGTCCGATAAGTCCGAATCGAACCGAGTAATGGTAACCACCAGCACCAAGGAATACACCAGGGCACTTAGGGCAGCGAAAAGATCTCATATAGCCACCTTGGTTGCGTCTGCTGAGTCTCGCCCAGCCGCCCTGTTTAGGATAACCCGCTCCCTATTAAATAAGAGGGAAGCGGGGGAACCCTTGCAGGGCAGAGCTGAGGATTATGCCCAATTCTTAGTGGACAAAATTGCTCGGTTTCGGTCGGACGTGGACTCCATCTCTGCAGTTCCAGCCGAGGCACAAGAGGATCAAGTAGACCATCTCTGGGTTGAGTTTCAGGATGTTGCCCCTGGGGATGTGATCAAGGCCATGAGGGCTGTAAGTGCCTCCACCTGTGTACTGGACCCGTGTCCCTCATGGCTGGTTATTAACAGCAGTGAGGTGACACGAGGCTGGATCCAGGCGGTTGTTACCGCCTCTCTTCGGGAGGGGAACTTCCCCGCCGCATTAAAAGCGGCGGTGGTGAGACCCCTCCTAAAGAAGCCATCTCTGGATCCAGCTGTTCTTAATAACTATCGCCCAGTCTCCAACCTTCCCTTTCTTGGGAAGGTTGTTGAGAAGGTGGTGGTCTTCCAGCTCCAGCGGTCCTTGGAGGAAGCAAGCTATCTCGACCCCTTCCAGTCAGGCTTCAGACCCGGTTACAGCACAGAAACCGCTTTGGTCGCATTGACCGATGATCTTTGGAGAGCCAGAGATGGAGGACATCCCTCCATCCTGGTTCTCCTTGACCTCTCAGCGGCTTTCGATACCATCGACCATGGTATCCTTCTGCGACGACTGCGGGAGGTGGGGGTGGGAGGCACCGTGTTGCGGTGGTTCTCCTCCTACCTCTCGGACAGGTCGCAGTCAGTGTTAGTGGGGGGGCAGAGATCGACCCCTAGGCCCCTAACATATGGGGTGCCTCAGGGTTCGGTCTTATCCCCCCTACTATTCAACATCTACATGAAACCGCTGGGAGAGATCATCCGCAGGCACGGGGTAAGATACCACCAATATGCGGACGATACCCAGTTGTATCTGTCCGCCCCGTGCCAACTCAATGAAGCGGCAGACGTGATGAACCGAGGCCTTGAGGCCGTTATGGACTGGATGAGGGCTAACAAGCTTGTACTCAACCCAGAAAAGACCGAGTGGCTGTTGTGCTTCCCTCCCAAAGATTCGACCAATATTCCATCACTCAGGCTGGGGGGTCAAATTTTACACCCCTCAGAGAGGGTTCGCAACTTGGGAGTCCTCCTGGATCCACAGCTATCTTTTGACCACCACCTGACGGCTGTGACCAGGGGGGCATTTGCCCAGGTTCGCCTGGTGCGCCAGTTGCGACCCTACCTGAATCGGGAGGCTCTCACAACAGTCACTCGGGCCCTTGTGACCTCTAGGCTGGAATACTGCAATGTGCTCTACATGGGGCTGCCCTTGAAGAGCATCCGGCGACTTCAGCTAGTCCAGAACGCGGCCGCGCGAGTGATTGTGGGTGCACCTCGGTTCACCCACATAACACCTATCCTCCGCGAGCTGCGCTGGCTACCTGTCGATCTCCGGGTGCGCTTCAAGGTGCTACTAGTCACCCATAAAGCCCTGCATGGTAGTGGATCTGCGTACTTGAGAGACCGCCTTCTGCCAATTACCTCCCTGCGACCAATTAGATCTCATAGATTGGGCCTCCTCCGAATTCCATCGGCCAGCCAGTGCCGGCTGGCAACTACAAGGAGGAGGGCCTTTTCAGTAGTTGCTCCGACCCTTTGGAACGAGCTCCCCATGGAGATTCGTACTCTCACCACCGTCCAGGCCTTCCGCATAGCCCTTAAGACCTGGCCAGCCCGTCAGGCCTGGGGACAAAGATAGCCGCCCCTCCCGAATGATGAATGGATGTTGCTCATTATTTTTACTTATACGTGTCTATGTCATTGTTTGTATTCCCCCTCCTGATTTTATGTGAGCCGCCCTGAGTCCCCTCAGGGAAAAGGGCGGCCTATAAATGTTAATAAAATTCTAAAAAAATTCTAAAGCGCGAGAGGAGGAATTCTGGTAGTTGAAGTCCACAAGTCTTAAAGCTGTCAAGTTTGAACACCCCTGGGTTTTTTTTTCTAAAGGATTAGGGGTGCAAGGGTCTTGTAACTTGACAGCTTTAAGACTTGCATGGTCAAATTCCAGAGTTTCTGAGCCAACATTTTGGTTGCTAAGCAAGAGCATTGTTAAGTGAGTTTCACCACATTTTATAAGTTGGCCACGCCTACCCAATCACATGACTGCCAAGCCACTCCCACCCAGTCTCATGGCTGGCAAGCCACTCCCACTTGGTCACATGGCCGGCAAGTCACTCCAACAAAGCAGGCCACACCTACAGAAGAGGTTCTAAAAAATTTTGAAACCCACCCCTGCATATAAGCTATACAGTTAGCCCTTGCTTAACAATCCCTTGTTCAAGCTTAGGATGGTGCTGACTGAGTGGAACTTAAAACTGATCCTAGGAGCTCTGGGCATCACAAATGTCCCTGTGGTCACATAATCAGTGACATCATAGCATAATATAATCCTGTGATTGCCATTTGCTGGCTTCTGACAAGCAAAGTCAATGGGGAAGTCATCAGGAGGTTACCAATGGCAATCACATAAAGTTGCACTTAAAAATGGCATGGGATTCACTTAACAATGGCAATTGGAAGTGCCTAAATGGACAACACTAACTGTCATGGTTATGTGATGTCACACTTTACAATTGCTTGGCTTAGTGATGGAAATTCCAGTCCCAATTATGGTAATTAATTAAGGGCTACATGGATTTCCAACACAAGAGATTGTTACATCTTTGACTGGCTACTTCTCTTAATTTTAACAATAGCAATAGCATGTATATACTGCTTCTACTACTTTGAGCCAATCACTCTCTGTCAGCCAAGCCCACTGTACAGAGTTGGTATTGTTGTGGGGAAAATAGGGAGAGAAAGGTATATTGGATATGTTTGCCATCTGGTGTTATTTATAAAAACAATAGAAGTGGAATACAAACAAAAAACAAATATTCCCAATTTAAGAAATATTCTGTGGCAGTCAATGACATAAAAAAAAATTTCAAATGTGGAAAGACTTCCCAGGGTTTGAATTAAGTTGTTTGTTCTTCTTTTTAAATTGTCTTTAGCTTAAACATCACTAGATTTAGATAAATTGCTGGATGCATTGTTATATTCTCTTTGAAGTTATTTTCACAGTAAGAGCTATGGTAGCTTACAGGATCAAAGACCCATGTTGACTAAACTGCCAACTATGTCAGACTTTTATTTTAAAAAGTCTTAATATTATTGTGCTATGTTTTGGAATACTGTTGTGGAAGCTTTCATGGCTAACATGGCATCATAGTTAATTAAATTCTATGGATAGTTAATAGGTAATTAAATTGCTTTATATACTTGAGTTCAAGTTGTCACTTGATCACATGAGTGGATGATTTTAGAGCCATTGCTAGATTTTGCTGGGATAAAATTGGGGACTACATTGTCTTGAGCTTGGATGGACACTCCAGGTTTAAATGAAATAAATCAATGAATGATGCTTCTCAGGAGCATTTTTTCCCAAGGAAGGTGGGTGATTGTTTGCTCTGCTAACCACAATTACTGCAATCTCATCTTTTCAATTTTTACTTTTTCTTAGCTGTTGTAGGTATGTGATTAACTATTGCCTCTGAAGAGTCAAAATCTACTAAGATGTCAACAAAACGTTTTGTTTGGTATCCCTTCTATCCTCTGGGAATTGTAAACTCTACTGACGCTAAAGAAAGGTTAAGTTTATTTCCCTGATTAATTCCTTCTTTACTTCTCTGTTACTCTATTTTACCCTTTATTGGTCTATTTTTAATAGGTCTCTTGTATCAATTTATTTTCTGTTCAAGATATATATTTTCCACTCCAACTCCTTCTGTTCATCCTACCTGTATCCTACCTATTTCCTTGGTTCCCTTTCCATTTTCTCCTCCTTTCATTACTGGTGGTTTGTCTTCTTTTCTCCCTCCTACAACTCTGCTGAATACATTAAAATTGTCCTGTTGACCCATATGAGCAGCTACGATTTCACTTAACAATGGTAATTGGATCTGGGAATTCTGTTGCTAAGCAACAGTCATGAGGCACAATGTCACATGACCACATTGACTTACAAGGTCAGTTCTGGTGCGCCAAGTTGCTATTGTTAGATGATGGGGTTGCAGCATCTCATAATCACCAGGTGCAAACTTCCTGATGGGTTCCCGTTGGTTTTGCTAGTAGGAATCCAGTGGTGAGGGTCACAAATGACACTCAGATGACCATTGACCACAGGATGATGCTGCAACATCAAAATAGCAAACTAGAAATTGCACACAGCAGATGAACATGTACCATCAGGATTTTCTTCATTTCTACTCTCTTTTAGCCCTCTAAGTAAGCTCTTACATTGTTTAGGAAAGCAGGAGTTGCAACATGTGTCATTAAACTGATCTTCACAATTGGACATTTGTAAATCTTTTTTTTTTTTTACAACAGTATTTATATGGGTATCGTATGCTTCCTAATACTGACTTTTAAAATCATAGTAATAGCAGCAAGAAAAGAAAAGAAAAAAAGACAAAAGCTGAGGATGGTCTTCAGTGGGAGATACTCTTTCCACCTCAGGAAATCAGGATTGAAGAGCTGACTGGAATATTGCTGTGTCGAAGTAGCATATCCTGGTCCATATAATCACTAGGGTTTGAGCTCAATTCAAAAAAAGCTTTTTTTCCCCCTAAAGAAAGAATTATTGTTTTCTTGTAGTAATGTGTCCAGCTTTTGCTGCCCAATAAGCTAGACCCATGATGGCGAACCTATGGCAGATGTGCCAGAAGTTCCACGCAGCATCCCCTCTGATGGCATGTGAGCTGTCACCCCAGTTCAGCTCCACCGCACACGTGTGTGTACTTCCTGCTGGCCAGCTGGCCTTTGGATCTCTTCCACACCTGCATGGGGGAATGGGATGCATACAGGGCAGTCATGTATGCCTGCGCAGAGTGGGGGGGGGTCATGCATTCATGCATGAGGGGGCAAGAGGGGGGTTGTGGGTGCATGTATGAAGGGTTTGGGGATTCGGGTGCTTTGGCCACTCGGTCCGGAAAAGGTTTGCCATTACTGAGCTAGACAAGAGAAATGCAAAGAACCATTTGCCAAATTAAGCAATACTTCCCAACCAATTACTACTACTTTTAAGGATGACAAACCTAGTCATGTGACACTACAGGGCGGGGCATAACCTTTTCCTAGGGGGTCACAGCAACACTTGTAATAACAACACAAATAATTCATACACCATTCGAAAGCCCATCAAAAACTGAGTTTATTGACACGATTTAATAGTCAGTATGACCACCATTAGCCCTTCGAACAGCATTCAAACGAGGTGGATAAGAACACAACAAATCTTCAAACAGTTCTGTTCGATTTTCAGGGCGGGGCATAACCTTTTCCTAGGGGGTCACAGCAAGATCGACAGCAGTTTACAACTTCCGCGACACCTCATTTTAAAGCCCATAAAAAACTGAATTGAATGAGCTATTAAATGTTAAATTTGTTTCGGTTGAAACTTTGAGAATGAATTTGGAAACTGTGTTGAAAAATCTGGAAAATCGAACGGAACTGTTTGAAGATTTGTTGTGTTCTTATCCACCTCGTTTGAATGCTGTTCGAAGGGCTAATGGTGGTCATACTGACTATTAAATCGTGTCAATAAACTCAGTTTTTGATGGGCTTTCGAATGGTGTATGAATTATTTGTGTTGTTATTACAAGTGTTGCTGTGACCCCCTAGGAAAAGGTTATGCCCCGCCCTGTATATTATCACACAATGGAATCAGAAGCAAGGCTAACTGTTAATTTGTAGTGCTTTATTTTGTAATGGAGATTTCCTGAACTGTAACTTACAGGGCTTTTCTTCTCTTGGCTACATAACATTTGACATGTATATTTACTTCCCAACAGAAATCAAATGAAGCTGTTTTTCTATTGAAATTTAAATCTGATCTCAAACAAAACATGATGCAATGGAGGTTTAACCAAGTTGTTTGTCCTGGACCATTTACAGTGGTGTATTAACCACTAAGCAGACTAAGCATGTGCTTAGGGCACCAGGCCCAAGGGGGCACCACAAAGTTGAGGGGGGAAAAAAACCCAATGAAGATTATGTACAAAGGAGGGATACCAAGATTTATTAGTGCTTAGGGCTTCAGTGAGCCTTAATCTGCCACTGGATTCTTACCTAAGAAAGGGGGGAAAGTACAAATGATAATAGTCTGTTAGAAGTTTTAAGTGCTAATAGGGTGACAGAACTTTCCTTTTCAAACTGAATTATGGCACAGAAAACCATATTAATTTTCAGACTTTTTGGAAGAAAAAACTGCATAATACCCAAGAATTAACTAGGAAATTAAACAGAATTCACTTCAGATAAGTCAGTCAGGTACCATCTTTTATCTGTAATGGTTGTTTAAAATGTATTGCCTCAAAACAGGATGTTAAAAATACCCTTACTAAGGCACTATTTCAAAAAGCTAGATTTTAATTTGTCTGGTACTATTCATCTTGCAGGTAGACATGTCTGAAAACTGCTGAAATTCTATTTTTACTATATTATCTATCTTTCTTGCTAATCATTTTTGGTATTATAGTGGCTCATTTAAAAATAGGAAAATAGGAAGAGAGAAAATGAGCACAAGAGCTATTAAAATATATGAATATTTCTGCAAGAAAGGAAAAGGAGAGATGAGTACACAAGCTATTGATTAAAACAAGAGTTTACCTGAATATTGCTACTTTCTATCAACATGTTCTTTTTTGTGGGGTCCTTGTTGCTCTCTGAACTTGGTTGTATTCTTGCAGATGTTTTATTGCCACATAGATAACATCATCATGTTCTTTTTTTTTCTGGACAAAGTAACATATCTCAAACCATGTGGAAATAGGTTTTATTTAGGAATTAAATGAATATATCTGACCATGTTATACAACTTTGACTTTATAATCTTGTGCAGAGGTATTAAATCATCCTGCAACATCTATAATGTGGCAGGAAATATTTTTGCTATCATTTGACAACAAACACACACACACACACAAACTTTGCCCCTTTATTCTGTATTATCCTATGCTACAAGGTGTATTTATAAGGTGACCCGACGTCCTGCTTTTGGCGGGACAGTCATGATTTTTAATAATTTGTCCGGTGTCCCGCAGCGTGTTCAAAAAGTGCCGATTTTCCAAAAGAAAGAAAATCAATTTTAAAAAGGACGCCATTAAAAAAAAAGTTTTTATTTCTCTGAAGTGTTGTTCCCGATGTAGTCTTTAGAGGGCAGTGGTTTGCCTCCCTCCCCTCCTGCGCGTGTGCACGCCAACGCACGGTGTTTTTCTGCAGAGAGAGTGACGGCTTTCCGGCGACGGCAGCGCGGCGAGGAGGAGGCTCGGTCCCGGGCCAAGCGGCTCAGCCGTCGGAAGTTTTTTTTTTTGCCTGCTTCTCTCGGGTGCCGCTCTCCCTGCAGCCATGCCATGCAAGCTGCTGTTAGCAACCTGGTCTGGGTGAGCCGAGGGGAGGCAGGCGGGGATCCGGTTGGGAGAGGCTGGCGATGGGGGTGACTTTTGAAAGGGTTGGGGGGCATTGGGGAAGGCAATCGGGAGAAGGCTGCTTTGCAACCGCCAGCCAAGTCCCATCCTCCCCCGGCTCTTGCCTTTCCTTCTGCTTGCTCCATCCCAGCGGAGGCTGAGCCCACCTCTTATTTGGACCTCCTGCACCCCCCCAAACAGAGCACTCCATTTCAAGCAACGAGGGGCGCCAAGCAGGGCAGGGTTGCAAACACCACCCCTCCCTCCAAGGCTGTAGGCGAAAGCTGCTCTCCAGTGTCCCGTCCATGCCCTGCCTTCCCAGAGCCATCTCTGTAGAGGTCCTTTTTGGCTTTAACACAAAGCCTTGAGGGGGGGAACAGGGCGTGCCCAGGCACCTGTCTCGGACTCTGCCCCTGAATCAGGAACGCCAGGAAAGCGGGCAAGGATCGCTGGCTTTTTAAATCAACTTTTTGGAAGGAGGATGGAAGGACGGATGAGGTGAGTACTAAAGGCATCCCGGCTGAAATCACTTTAAAAAAAAACATTAAAAAAAATCCCACGTTTAAGGCAGTGAGCAGATCTAATGCTCCTTCTGACTCCCCACAACAGAGAAAGGGAGGGAGGGGGAGAAAGTTAGGGAAGGAAGGAAAGAAGGAAGGAAAGGAAAGAAAGAGGGAAGGAAAGAAGGAAGGAAGGAAAAGAAGGAAGGAAACGAGAAAGGAAGGAAGGAAGGAAAGGAGGAAGGAAGGAAAGAAGGGGAAAAAAGAGTGACTGGCCTCATTTCATCCAAGCAGGTTTTCATGCCGAAAATGGGACTAGAAACTCCTGATTTCTTGTCTGGTGCCTAAACCACTACTAGGCAAATTGGCTCTCTTATCCATATTTGATCTACTGTGACCAAATATCTTCCAAATCGTGCCAGGAAAGCAGCTCAGCACAGCTGCATTGAGCAACAGGAATTATTTTTACGGCTGTGTAGTTTCTCCTTTTGCAAAACTAGCAGATTAAACAGCAAACTCGCCACAGGATTGCAAGTAACTTCTAAAACTTCTCCTCAAATAGCAGTTATCTGAAACTACCCAGTGAGCAGAGTTGGGTGTTGATATTATTGTATCTCTGTATAAAGTCATGAATTTGTTATAGAAGGTCATAGACAAATAGCTGTCCTTTGGGGTCATTACAGGTGTCTGAAATAGAAGAACATGGGTGTTTTCTGATACGGAAGCATTTGTATAAAATAGAGTGCAACATTGGCTAATAAACAATAGCTCCAAACTTAGTTTTAAATTCATACATTTAAATTCATTGCTATTTTCACATACTATGTGAACGAGACAGTTTTTATATTCCAACACTTCAGGATACAGTGTTAAGCTTATTGCATTGGGAAATTTTGTACAACATTTGCTTAAAATATTTAAGAAAAAAATGGTTGGATATTTTGTTGTTTAGAATGCAAGGCAAGCACACTTCAATTTTAAGGGACTGGGATTATTTCTATATACTGTACAGCTAGACCTCGATTTACAATTGACCCTAAAATTTCCATTGCAAAGCAAGATGGTTCCTCATTTCATGACCTTTCTTTTCACAGTTGTTAAGTGAGTCACTGCAATTGTTAAGTGAACCATGCAGTCATTAAGCAAGTTTGGCTTTTCCCAGTCACTTTGCTTGTTGGAAACCAGCTGAGAATGTGACAAATGGTGATCGCATAATCCTGGATACTGCAACTATCATGTACACATGCCAGGTCCCAAGCAAATTTTGACCATGTGGTCATGAGGATGGTGTAGTGGTCATAAAGGAGAAAAACAGTCACAAGTCAGAAGAGCAACAAAGATGATTAGGGGACTGGAGGCCAAAACATATGAGGAACTGTTTCTGGAACTAGGTATGTCTAGTTTAATGAAAAGAAGGACTAGGAGAGACATGATAGCAGTGTTCCAATATCTCAGGGGTTGCCACAAAGAAGAGGGAGTCAAACTATTCTCCAAGGCACGTGAGGGTAGAACAAGAAGCAACGGGTGGAAACTAATCAAGGAGAGAAGTTGTGAATGTTCCAACACTGGAAGTTTTTAAAAAGATGTTGGATAACCATTTGTCTGAAATGGTGTAGGCTTTCCTTCCTAAGCAGGGGGTTGGACTAGAAGATCTCCCAGGTGCCTTCCAACTCTGTTATTCTATTCTAACATATACTGTTTTAAAGAAGCACAGAGGGAACAATCCTCCAGGCTTTAGTGACTATCACTAAGTGTTGTAGCTTATGATTCTTGATGAATGTATTCTATTTTATTTTTCTTTATGTACACTGAGAGTATAGTCACCAAACACAAATTCCTTGTGTGTTTAGGAGTTTAGCTTCTCTCTCTTGAAAATGTAAGCTAGCATAAGGCATTATAATGCAAGCTAGCCTTAGCTTTCAAATAGTTCATTTAGTGACAAAAGTTACAATGGCATTGAAAAAAGTAACTGATGACCATTTTTCACACTTAGCGACCGTTGCAGCATTCTCATGGTCACGTGATCCAAATTTTGTTGTTTGGCAACAGATTCGTGTTTATGATGGTTTTAGTGTCCTGGGGTCATGCCTTTTGTGACCTTTTGACAAAAAATAAAAATTTTAATCACCCCCCCCATCAATGGTGTCCCTCTTCACCAATCTGAAAATCTGTTCACCTTATGTATTTATAAATAATTCATATACATAGGATCTCTGATAATTGAATCAATCTTTTTCAGATAGTTTTGGAAGATCTGAATAAATTGAATAAATACAGTTTTTTTGAACTAAACCAGACATATAGGCATTTGTTTTTGGTAGGAGAATTCAGATGAACTCAGAGATAGTGTATCTGTAAAATCGGACAGATTTCTCCTAAGCTCTCCATAATAAGCAAACAACTGGGGTATGGAGAGAAGAAAAAATAGGGCACAGTTCTACAACTGATTGTTTTACCTTCCATCAAAGTGAATGATTTTATGAAGTTTTCCAGTTACTTTTGAAGTTCATTTTGTATTTTGACAAGCAGGAAAGATAGGGAAGATAGTTTTGGCAAGACATATTCTAATGATTACAGCATTGATATTCAAGTTTTGCTTATATTTTGTTTGTTTTCCATCTATCATCCATGTTTATCTTATTGCATGTCTTAAAGTTAGCCTCAATTCAATCTAACAGAATGTTAACATCAATCAAAAGAATAAAAAAAATAGCTTATTAATTTTATTCTGCATTTATCTTCCTGAAATTTTGTCGGTTCCTTGTATGTGTGATTTTTATACAGTTTGCAAATAAATAAATAAGCAACATGCTATGCAAGCGGAATCAATCTTCTGCAAAATCCACCTCAATTATCATTCTGACATGTCTTAGGGCCACCTCAATCTATATTCTACTAAAACTCTCTTGTCTGCTTGTAACCTTCAATTGGGGAAATGGTTCATCATGGGGCAACACTTTTTCTAACTATATAATTCAAATGGGCTACCTTAAAGCATGCATCCAAAATCCAGGACCCATTAAACCCATGGGATTGAAATTTTATTACCGTATTTTTGGAGTATAAGACACAAGGTTTTGAAGAGGAAAATTTAAAGAAAAGGTTTCGCACTCTGCAAACCTACTAAAAACAGTCCATTTTTGGCGAAAACAATGTTGTTGTTTTTAAAGGGCACGAATAGCCCTTAGGAGGTTTGTAGAGTGCTCCTGGGGGGGGGGATGAGCAAAAAAATGGCCCATTTTTCACAAAAATGGCCCCATTTTTGTCAAAAAAGGGCATGGATAGCCTTTAGGAAGCTTATAGAGTGTGGCTGGGGGCAGGGCAAAAAACAGGCCATATTTCCCTCTTTTCGGCCCTCCCCAGCCTCCAGGAGCTCTCTGAAAGCCTCCTAAAAGCTATGCATGGCCATTTTGGTGTAGGGGACAGCATTTCGGGAGGCAAAAAATGCTGTATTCAGTGTATAAGATGCATCCGGATTTCCAGTCTCTTTTTTAGAGAGAAAAAGGTGCATCTTATACTCCAAAAATACAGTAGGTAGGGGCCACTTCCTCAGCACTGCCACCGTGCCACACTGCCATAGTAAACCAAGGCCATGTTATCATCTTTCCAACATCCCTGCCAGCTTTCCAGAAGATAAGTCAATGGGTCCCCCTCACACATATTTGCTAGTCGTTCCCGACTCTAGGGGGTGGTGCTCATCTCCGTTTCAAAGCCTAAGAGCCAGCGCTGTCCAAAGAAGTTCTCCGTGGTCATGTGGCCGGCATGACTAAACACCAAAGGCGCACGGAACACTGTTATCTTCCCACCAAGGTGGTCCCTATTTTTCTACTTGCATTTTTTACATGCTTTCGAACTGCTAGGTTGGCAGAAGCTGGGACAAGTAACAGAAGCTCACTCTATTACACAGCATTAGGGATTCGAACTGCCAAACTGCTGACCTTTCTGATCGACAAGCTCAGCGTCTTAGCCATTGAGCCACCACGTCCCTTATATATAATTATCAATTAGTTATTAGTAAAGTCTTCATTTAATTCTGTTAAACATAGAAAAATATGGATTCTCACAAGCTATGGATGATCAGAATTTCAAATCTGGATATATATATATATATATATATATATATATATATATATATATATATATATATATATATATATATATATATATATATATATATATATATATATATATATATATATATATATATATATTAATCATCTTGTTAAATTATATCTCTAACAAGTCCTAAATAAAGTTCAGAAGGACCAAACTGCCCTGCTTTCTAAATTTCTTTCCATGTCTTTAGATAAGGATGAAACAAATTCCTGCTTATGGAATTTGACTGCCATGTTATAGTGATGCATCACTCTGTTCAACAGAATATTATTTCCCAGTTGTTGCATTTATGAATGAGTTAGAGTAACCTTCATTTAGTTATTGATCAAATAAAAATCGTTTCAGGAAAAAAAGTTATTGTATCCACTCTAAAAAATAATTTGTACTGAAGTGCCCCCTAGTGGTGATTCAAATGTGGTGTCCTTTTAACATAAAATATATTTCTCTATTGTGTTTTTCCCCATCTTTCTCAGACACACAAGGTCACATATGTAAGATCAGGATTAAATTGATTTAAATAAATATATTAAAAATAAAATAGCAAATATTAAAAATGGCTTAAATAGTTGTTTATAAATCCATTGTTGATTATTAAATAATTTTCTTGAAAAGGTAACTCTATCTTTTGGGTTGATGTATCCCATAGATGCATTTAAATAGTTTTCATCTGCATTGATATGTGGGGTCACTATCTATATTTGTCAGAGAATAAGAAAATGTATATTTTTCTCAACTAGGGGGAGCTATGCTTCTGCTATAAACATCCCATGCATATTTGGGTAGCTACTGGGTGAAATAAAACATTGGTCTAAATACACCTTGGCCTGATCCAATAGACTGTTCTTGTTAGCATCCTGTGTGGTGTTTTCAGATACACTGATCTCAAGAAGGTAGCAGATCATCAGTTTCATCTGATTTGGACTTACCAAACATAGATAAATACTTTTCAATGGGGTTCAAATCCTAGCATTTTTTAAAAGAATAGAATAGAATTCTTTATTAGCCAAGTGTGATTGGACACACAAGGAATTTGTCATTTGGTGCATATGCTCTCAGTGTACATAAAGAAAAATAAAATAGAGTACATTCATCAAGAATCATAAGATACAACAGTGATAGTCATAAGTTACTAATAAGCAATCAAATCATACTAGGAAACAAATAAAACAATATAAATTGTAAAGATAAAAGCAACATGGTTATAGTCATAAGAGATAGGTATTAGGAAAGAGATACTAGGAAGGAAGAAAAGAATAATAGTAATACAGTCTTAGTAATTTGACAGTATTGTGGGAATTAGTTGTTCAGCAGAGTGATGGCATTTGGGGGAAAAACTGTCTTTGTTTCTAGTTGTTCTGGTGTACAATGCCCTATAGCATCGTTTTGAGGGTAGATGTTGAAACAATCTATGTCCAGGATGTGAGGGGTCTGTAGATATTTTCACATCCCTCTTTTTGACTTGTGCAGTATACAGGTCCTCAATGGAAGGCAGGTTGGTAGCAATTGTTTTTTCTGCAGTTCTAATCCGTTGAGGTCTGTGTGTATCTTGTTTGTTTGCAGAGCCAGACAGTTATAGAGGTGCAGGTGATAGACTCAATATTTCCTCTTTAGAACTGTATCAGCAGCTCCTTGGGAAGTTTGAGCTTTCTCAGTTGGTGCAGAAAGGACATTCTTTGTTGTGCTTTTTTGATGACATTTTTGTTGAATTGAACTCATGGACATTTGTAGTTTAGGAAAGATAATGGAATGGTATGTGGAATGGACCCTTGGAGACAAGTTGAACAGATACTGCCTAGGGAACGATCAGATAAGAGAGGCCACAGCCTGCATCTGCTTAACAGGAAAAGAAACTGACAAGGGAACCTCTCTAACTTCTGACTACAAAAAAGCACATAGGTTTATATTATCAGATTTGCAAGATTCTGTTAATATAGCTTTATAACAAAGTAGAATTAGCTATTCTTGACAGAGAGCATCTAAATGAGTACATTGTATATCTGAAGTGCAAAGGCCCATGAGTTCAATTCCTAGAAGAAAATTTGAATCTCATAGAACATCTAGTTACCCATTTTATGAGTCTCAAGCAGGATGAACCCAGTTATGTGTTACCTTCTGGCTATCAATGTTACTATAAACCAAGTTTGTAAAGCTTTTGGAAATGCTAGCTGTCCACAGTTAAACAGATGAAGAGGAATAGGAATTGAGTGTTTGAAGTGCCCCTCCTTTAATCTTTCACCACTTACAGTAGGTCTTTTAGACACTGATTTTAAAAGTTCTATCAGAAAAGGGAGGATTCTTCCAGAGTGTCAGGAATTGCCACAAGACTACCACTGCTTCAAACAAGGAAAAGAGTTTTCTGGGAAATCAAATGAGCACATTGCAACAAAGAGGGCAAGAGCCAGATCATCAAAGATTAAAAGCAGAAACTAGGGTGAACACTAGAATCCAAAAAAGTGTCTCCTCAAGTATGGGACATGGTGCACCTGGATTTAGGGTTATGTAGATAATACAATTCAGGGAACTGTAGTATAAAAACAAGCACCTATACACCACTGAGCCCAAACAATACAGTGCTGGCAAATAGAAACAGCCCTATTGCTTCAAGGTGCCGAGACCACTGTACAGTACCTCTTGGCCTATCTATCGCTAGGGAAGACCATGGCTGTTGTCAAATAACAGGCTTCACTGAACCATTGAGCAAGGTTTTTTTTTCCAGCACTAAACTTTTGCATTTACTTTTCAGAACAGTGAGCAGAGGGAGAAGTGCTCTTGTTTAATAAGCACAAATAAATTCCATGCAGCAAAATGCTGCTTATATTTTTTGTTACTGAGGAACAAAGGAAGCAAACCCCCATACAACTCAAAATGCCATTAAATTACTGGTATTCCACAACTGTCTTGTTGGCAGCAAGATGAAGTCTTAATCGCATTTCCTTATTACGTATTTTTCTGTTGCTCCCTACAGTGTCAGTAACAATCTAGGAAAATCACAAGAGCAGCTGTGTAACTCCCATAAGAACTTTGAGTAAAATCAGCTGTTATCAGCAATAGCAGTGGACTTATATACCGCTTCATAGGCCTTTCAGGCCTCTCTAAGCGGTTTTACAGAGAGTCAGCATATTGCCCCCAACAATCTGGGTCCTCATTTTACCCACCTCGGAAGGATGGAAGGCTGAGTCAACCCTGAGCCGGTGAGATTTGAACCGCTGACCTGCTGATCTAGCAGTAGCCTGCAGTGCTGCATTTTAACCACTGCGCCACCTTGGCTCTTGGCCCCATCAGGGATGGGGCGACAGGCAGGATGATTAAGTGGATGACTTCAGGACTTCAGTGTCTGAAGAGAATGTTGTGCATT
>NW_028261382.1:140836160-140846160 GCF_051295495.1 Thamnophis sirtalis
ACTAGCAGGAGAAACAGCCATCCACCACCATCTTTAATATGTTATAGTTTATTAATTGATTAATCTGATAGCCATATCAACAAAAATAATAAGTATTGGATCTAATTCCAGAGTAAAACGTGTATACAAAAATACAGTAATAAAATGCATATGTGGTAAATACAAAGAATTAGCATTAAGATAGATACATCATCTTTATACAAGGGCCCATCTCTATTTTATATAACAGGTTCTTAGCAAAACTGCCTTAACTAAATAGTTATGGTCACAATGTACACATTAGAGGCCAGAAATGGGAAAATAGGACAATCTGCAATTCAGATCTCAGTGGGCTATTCTTTCAAGTATGTATGTTAAATATTTATGACAGTTGAACAAAACACAAGCAATAGATTTGATAGCTGCACAGACTCTACATGTCCACTCATGATATGGCAGGAAGTACCCATATTTGGCCATGGAATCCAACAACTCAAAACTTGATTTAAAACAGGGGTGTTGTCACACAGTGGCATCATGTGACATATCACAATTTTTCTACCTTTCACTAAACCAGATGTGGGCGTGGCCAGTGTGTGACATGGGCCACGAGTTTGACACGCCTGCTTTAGAATATGATCTGCTTAAGAACTTCATCAAACTCATTGACATATATTTTTCAAATTGGAAAATAGTTTTGTTCTTAGCCAGCCAATTTGAAGATCTATTTTTGCCAAGAACTCCATGACAATTTGGGCACTGATATATTTGGGAATCTGTTTAAAAATGTTCCCTTGCCTGGGAGGCAGTTGAGAGTAAATACAGGTTGAAAACCCATTCTGGCAAGTCAGTTTAGCGAGGAATTGGGCTGAGCCATATTTACCTGTTCTACTAAACATACATTAGGTAGATCCTCTGCTAGTATGTGGAAACTTTTAATTATTGATTGGCCATGTATGGAATGGATATCTGTTTCTGCTCTGACCATAAGGACTCATGTTTTCTTATCAGTTCTTTCAGTTCCTGAAATGCTTCTTAAAAAATGGGTCTGAATTTGTTCAGGTGAGGTAGCTTTAAGCAAAGACCCTCTGCACATTGCGCATTGGGACTATTTTCAGTAATTTCAGTATTCTATGATTGTATCCTATTTCTAAGCATGGGCCTATTGGTCTTTTGAAGGATCAGGGTTCTCATATCCAAAAATATCCCAGTAGCAGCAATCAACTTCCAGGACTTATCAAGATAGTCCCCTCCTGCTTCATCCCTTGCCCCTTTTAGGCCCCAGATATCTGTTGGTTATGATATTTTTGAATACCAATCAGTCTATTCATATGGATTTGTTTAATTCCTGACTGACAGATTGACAGGATGTAGGAGGATGAACAATAAAGTGGGAGTGCCATGATCTTGTGTATGGTACAATGAAATAGCATCTTACTTCATCCTATTAACTGGGATATTTTGGGATGAAGCTTTGTCAGACTTCCAGAAGATCAGTAGATCTATGATCAGAATTAGGACAAATCACAAGTTATAAGCACAATGGAGCAATTCTGAGAAACATCAGGTGCATTCCATTCCACCTCATTTTATGCCTTTTGGTTGGTGTGTGACTTGTTACAAGAGGATGCTTGTCAATTTCACACCAGCTCCTAAAACAGTAGAAACTGCATGAAAAATCAATGGTAACAATTGATCCCAAATGGAAAAACCTAGTAGTATCCTATAGTATGTACAAAAATATATTAAAGTAGGAAAAAATGGGCCTCTAGCTCAAATAATGAATACAATAGAAAGTACAGACAAAACAAATTCCTTGTCAACAGAAAATCTGTAATGCCCTTTCTGGGGCCAAAACCAGCAACACACCGTTGAAAAAACCCACATTTATTTATTCATTAAATCTTCCCTGCACTCCATTTCTTAAACATAGGTTTACTCCCCCCACCTTTTTAAAGGAATACTAAGCCTACGTTTCAAACCAGATCAAATGCTTTTCTAGAACGCTAAGCCTCATGTGATCAGATGTTTCTGAAGAATCACATGCACGATTTCTTCTTGCCACCATGGTGCAGAAAGTCAATCTTGGCATCTTTATGATTTGGGGGGTGGGGGTGGACTTCAGCTTCCAGGAAAGTGGCTGGGAAATTCTGAGATTTGGAAATCTACACCTGCCAAAGTTGCCAAGGTTCAGAAACAGTGGACTAGATTAAGAAGGCAAATATGCACCTCTCTCCCTCCCTCCCTGAAAAAAACTGAATTAATCCACTTGTCCCTATTTGTGACGACCTTACCTTCCTATGACGGGTCCTTGGTGTTCTCTGAGGTTGCTTGTTTCCTTGCAGACATTTCCTTACCCTAACTAGGTTAACCATATACCAAACTCGATTGCAGAAAATACGACTTCAGCAAGAGTGCTCAATGCCCGGGATGCGTTACCTGACTCAGTGGTTTTTTCCCTAAACCCCCACAAATTTAACCTCAGACTGCATACTGTCGACCTCACCCCATTCCTAACGTGCCTACCGTCCCTGTCTTAACAACCCCATTTATTCGTATCCATTTCATGTACTCATAATCTTGTATATACCTTATACCTAAGGTGACCAGATGTCCCGATTTTGGCGGGACAGTCATGATTTTGCGCCTGCCGCCACCAAAGGACCTTCCCGGAGTTGCTTTTCTGAGCAATGGGGAGACAGAAGGGACAAAGTACCGTCCGTTTTCCATGTACCACGAGGGCAGCAGGAAGACTAGGACAGGGATCTCCTCTCGGCTCCAGCCTGGGAGAAAAGCAGCAGAGAAAGGTAAACCAGCATTTTATATTTTATTTGCTTTATTTGCTTTCGGCCCAAGCGGGGCAGGGAAAACACATTGCCAGAGGCTGCTGGAGAGCTCTTTCCGAAGAGAGGGTTTGGAAACTGGGCGGGCGAGATTGGAGCGGGCAGGCGGGGAGCGCACTTGCTCCCCTTTCCCATTGGCCCGCCTTTCCCCATGGAGCCTGTGGATGCGGCTGCTGGCTGTGCAGGTGGCCTGGAGGAAAGCCCCGAACCTCCTGGCGTGGACTTGGCGTTGGAGATCCACGTTTCCAAAGTGTAGCATTATTTCACTCCTCTCCCGTTTTCTGGGGGAGGGAGTTACGAGAAGCGGGTGGTGGTCACTTGGGGAATATTTGTGTCCCCGGGAGATCTGCTCTTCCCTGCCCCTTACCTCCGAAGGGGAGGCCAGGCGTGGGAGAGAGTGCTAGTGATAATGACTGATTCCCTCTTGTTTCTGCGGGTTTGGGGGGGGGGAGAAGGTAATTGTAGAGCCTGGACTGAAGTTTGGAGGCTGACTCACTACAATAAGCAGTGACCATTATTTGGAGGAAGAAAAAGCGTAGCCGTGCGACGGAGATTCGCTTTTTCAGAACCTGCATCATCTTTTTTTCAAATAAAAAAAAAGCCTTTTAAACATTCTTATTCCTAAAGGCAAAAAACCCCATGAAGAGGGAGGGAGAGAGACAGAGAGAGACACACAGAGTGAGTGATTAAGTGAGTGAGTGAGTGAGAGACAGACACACACACACACACACACACACACACACACACACAGAGTGACAGAGAGAGAGGAAGGGAGGGGAGAGAGATAGAGAGAGAGGGAGGGAGAGAGCTTTCAATTTGTAGGGATGTAACCTGGCTGTTTTTGCCTGCTCTCAAAAAGATGAGCAGGGTTGAACCTGCCTAATAATTGGAGGAGAATCCACCTGGGAATCTCAGTACTGAATATTTAATAGGAAAATATTAAAAATTGTCCAAAAGCAACAATGACAATTTCCATACTACTGCTAAGAAAATTACGACACATCAATAAAATTATAGGAGCTGAGTTTAACTCAAGAGAAACTTTTCTAAAGGTAGACAGTTATATAACAATTCCACAATTCTGAAAGAACAAGCTTGTTCTATATGAAATTTAATGCTACAGCAGAATGAAGTAACACCGAAGATAAGTGCAGGTAGTCCTCAATGCATGACCACAATTGAGCCCAAAATGTATGTTGTTAAGTGAGAAATGTATTGAGTTTTGCCCTATTTTACAATTTTTCTTGTCACATTTGTTAAGTGAAAAAAAAATTTTTAATCACCCCCCTCCCTCCCCCCCCCCCCCGTCAATGGTGTCCCTCTTTACCAATGTTAAAATCTGGTCACCTTACCTATACCACAGGTCTTCAAACTTGTCAACTTTAAAACTTGTGGACTTCAACTCCCAAGTTCACCATTCTGGCAGAATTTGGGAGGACTCTGGGAATTAAAGTCCACAAGTCTTAAAGTTGACAAGTTTGGGAACCCCTGTTCTATACACACTTGACAAAACAAATAAATAAAATAAAATAAACATCACCAGTGCTAGTTGGATAACGAAACATCTGCAAGGCTCAGGGAGTACCAAGTCGTCCCCCGCTCATTTCAACCCTGGGCTACAAAGCGGGTTACCTTCCTATTTTCTCCCTTCTGTGAACCCCCGAGGACTTCGGGGCGCCGCTCTACCCGAGGCCGCTTCGTCCTCTCTGTGGTTGTTCTGCTCCTCCAACAAACTCGTCTATCCGGCTGGTGAGATTTACCCAAGGTGCACCGCGGCGGAAATAGGCGACGACAATAACAAACAGCGGCAGTGAGGGATGCGCTTGAAGCCCGCGGGGCCTGATACACAGCCCGGAACCTTCGAAGTCCCTTCGCCGCTTCCCGCGGGCATTCCCCCCCACCCCATCCCACCGACTTCTTGGGCTGGCAGCTCGGTCTCTTGGCGTCGCTGCCGTTCCTCGGTACTTTTCCCGCCGCTTGTCTTCTCCGGGAGACGGACAACCCCCCGAAGCTCCGTGTGTGTGTGTGGGTGGTGGTGGTGGTAAAGTCGCAGAAGAGGGGAGGAGCTCCCGCAGCCACCGGTCCCCGGCGCGGGACGGTGCCTGGGATCGTCCAGCTGTTGCTCTTGAGATGGCGCCCCGGGGGTGAGTCGCGGGGAAGGCGGGAGGGGGGATGTCCCAAGGCTGAGCCCTCCGGCATTGCCCATCGTTGTACCCGAGGCGACCGCCCTCTTCCGCAACTCCCACCCCACCCCTGGACCGGCTCGGTGTCTTGGCACGCTAGTCCCGAACACGTCCCCGATTCACCTACCCGGGACTCCCTCTTCCCCGAAGTTAACTCCGTGGGGGATGACTCAGCCGTCCCGCACTTTTGTAGTTCCGCCTTTCCCCCCACCTTGTTGTGTAAGCAGTGGTTCATTTTAGGGGTGGTGTTTGTTTATTTTTGTTTTTTATTCCCTTCTCTGTTTTCCACCAAGCGCCACCATTTAAAGTAGTCTAGGTAGGTAGGTAGGAGAAATGGCTCGTTTCACCCTTTCATTGTTTCTCATTTTTGATCTGGCCGACTGGATAGCTTTTAGAATAGAACAGAACAGAACTGAAATCTTTAGTGGCCAAGTGTGGTTGGACATGCAAGGAATCTTTGGTACCTATGCTGTCAGTGTACATAAAAGATACATTGGTCAATAATCATGAGGTACAACACTTAATGATAGTCATAGGGTACAAATAAACAATCAGGAAACAATATCAATATTAATATAAATGGTAAGGATACAAGCAACAAAGTTACACTTATGCAGTCATAAGTGGGAGGAGATGGGTAATAGGAACGATGAGAAGACTAATAGTAATGGTAATACAGCCTTAGTGAATAGTTTGACAGTGGTGAGGGAATTATTTGTTTAGCAGAGTGATTCTGGAAAAAACTGTTCTTATGTCTAGTTCTGATTTTCTTTTCCGTTAAAGGAAAAGAAATAATTATCAGTTTGTAGGGTGTGTTGTTGATTTTTTTTTGCATGGCTAGTATTACCTAGAGTTTACTCTTTGTTTTAGGTTGTTGTTGTAGTGGTGGTAGTGGCTGAAGTCTTCTTGTTGACTGTTTCTCCCATAGTTAAAAGATCAGACAACATAGAAAATTGGTACCAGCCCCCATACTGAGATACCATGTTATCTTGTGGCTTCATCAGGATTATTAGTTCAGGTGGATAGTGAATTGTTTTGAGTTTGGAGGCAACTGGTAAAATTATATGGATGTATTTATTTATTTTTAGCTGTGGTATATATGGAATCTATAAACACAGCCCATGCTCAATACATATTTTAGAAGAAACTCCAATGTGAGATACATTCCCTATCACTTTGTTTATAAAGACAAATGGCTGCTTTGTGTATAACATTAGTTTGTAAAATTTAGCTGGGTTTGCCAGAATTGCTGATTCTCACTATTCGGAACTAGACACCTACAGTATTGTTTGGGTTAGTTTGTGAATTCATTGTTACAGCTGATAAGCTTTTACATTCTCTCTACATATTAAATCCTTATAAATGTGCTTAATCTATATTACAAAGTAACAGTTATTATGAAATTAATAGCTACTGTATAATATTTCCATAAAATGTTTTGTTTTACTTTGGTATTGTATAACTATATGCATTCTGTTTTTCAGAGAATTAACTGCATATTTTAATTTTATAAAAAATTCTAATTAAAATAATTAAATATATCAGTAAGAATCTATACGAGTTGTCATATACCAATATTATTTGCTTAAGCACAATTGGAGTTGCCACAATTCTTATATGGTACAAAGTTTAACATATTTTTTCTGTAAATTTAAATGCATATTTAGTGGAATATGTACAGTTCAGACTCCAAATAAGAAAATACTGTACATGGTAAGGGCAGAAGTTTGGACAATTAAAAAGAGGCTAGATATTTCAGCAACAGAATGATCTAGTATTTCCCAGGACAATCATTACGTACTTAAAAGGAAACTAAAGGTTTTGGCTTGGCTTTAACAATTCATAGATCTGAATATTATTGAAGAAGAAAGAAACAGCATATAGAGATCTCAGATAGCAAAAATGGAAACATTCTTAACTGATTATAGCAATGGCCCCCAACCTTTTAGGCACCAGGCGTGGTTTCACGTGCTGCCTGTATCACTCAGGTGGGGCTTTGCTTGTTTGCACAGACCAGTTTATGACATGCCGGGGGCCGGTGTCAGTCCACGGACCTGGGGTTGGGGACCCCTGGACTACGGAGAAGGGAAGTTGTTATTTCTGCCAAAGAAGGTGAACCAAAGGACGGACTTGAAAGGGTGTGCAAACTTCTGCACCTGCCATAGAGACAATTTTCTTACTTTAAATTATCTGTATGAACATCTGTTCATAGTTTATGAACATGCATTCAGATTTTTTAAAAATATGGCATATTCTTTTCTTTGCCATGGAGAGGTTATGCCTGCTTGTGCGCATTTCAAAATTCATTGAAACAAAATTTATCCATGGATGCCTAAAACTTTGTGTGCAACTGTAAATTGTTGCAATTTTATACAAATATTTGAGATTTATAGCTGGTATTAAATTATTGCTGCCCAATTTTGCTGTGTGATACTGCATGGGTCTCATGTTTATATCAAATAAATGACTCCTAGTCTCATATTTTCCTTAATTTGCAAGTTTTTTTTTTGCAAGGATCTGACATAGTAGAATGAAGAAGCAATATTCCATATTCAGAATCTTATATTCTTTTTATATATGCTATTTTGGTGTAGTTACCCAATGTGTGTTCCAGGATTTTCTGGCGACTGATTTAAGTTTCAGCCTTGATTGAGACTTGTCTTCATTCTGTTCATACTTTCACTTTTAACCATAAGTACTTTGATATATTTATCCTATGTTTATTCACCTAACTGTCATCTCTACTGAACTTGGTAACATTTACTTTGAAGGGATATATTTAGCATTATGCTATGATCTCATGATTTAGACTACTTTAAAAAGTTAAAGTGCATTTGAGATTGGCATAAACACCGTTTTCTTATAGCATGTAAACGTGCTATTACTGTTAAAAACCTAAACAATGTTGATGATGGGGAAAATGAAACAATATTTATTGCTCCTGATAGCATGCCTTACTTATGAAGTAAAGACTGAGAGTTCTATTTTTTACATCTTTGGTAATATTCATAAGACTTATACATTATTGTTGTAATAATGCAACATAAGCATCTAACACCACATCTATATATAGCATCAGGTTTTTGATCTTTGAACTACTAGGCAAATAATCTGGCTATTGACTATTTTTTCTTTCAAATAATTGCCTTTTCAGAACAGCTGGCACTGTTCTCTCCCACAAAGAAACATTAACTTCTGCTATCTATCTAGTACACAAGGGGCCTCACCTACTAGAAGGCCTTAATCAGCCAGGAGGAGACAGGATTTAACAACAGGTGGCTGAATTCACAATTCCAAGGTCCCTGTTATCAGGATAAACGAATCCAAATTCTTCCCAGACTATTTATTTCCTTATTATATTGCCAATAACTCAAGACATCAAACATACTTAATACTCCCTTTTCCTCTCCCCCCCCCAACAATAAGGTGAGTTGGGCCAAGAGAAAATGGCTGACCAAAGTAACCCAGGTAGCTTTTATGCCTAAGATAGGACTAGAACTCATTGTCTCCTGGTTTCTAGCCTGGTGCCTGAACCACTAGGCCAAACTGGTTCACACCATTTAAGATTGCACCACAGGGACCTCCTGAAGTGTTTTAACTAAAATTTGCTTTCTTGCAGCGTTTAGTCATTGATTCTTATCCTGTCATCTTTCAAACATTAATATGGTCTCATCTAGATCAACCTTTCATATACTAGTTTTAACACTCTTCTCAACTTGCGTCTTAATCTTGTACATACTTTCACCACTGTTGTAGTTGAATAGATTTCTAGACTTTTTCTCCAGCTCTTTAATTATCCTAATCACAGGCATGGTCGAAGCATAATGCAGAGTTTCAAGATCCTCTTTAAAATTTAAACTGTATATTTGACAAATACCTGTTTTCACATTTTTGTAGATCAGATTAAAAAGAACTGCAGTTATGCAGGACATGCATTTGTACTTAATCAGAGAGTAAATTATCTAACAGTAGTATATACACAATTGCATATTTACTATCTTTTCAACATGAATAGAATGTTAGATAGAGGCTGAAAAATGTATGCCATGTCCTTGGCGTTCTTGCAAGCTACCATATTGCATAAAAGTAAGCATGTATGCTGTATGTGCTTATAAGCATGTGAAAAGAAATATGAATCTGGCCTGCATGACCTGCTCTTTATACAGGTAGTCCTCAACTTATGACTACAACATTTCTGTGGTTAAGCAAGAAAGTTAAGTGAGTTTACCCCATTTTACCTTTCTTGCCATAGTTGTTAAGTGAGTCACTGCAGTTGTAATGTTAATAACACAGTTGTTCAGTGAATCTGGCTTCCTCATAAACTTTGCTTGTCAGAAGGTTGCAAAAGGTGATCACATGACCTGGGATACTGCAATTGTCATAACTTCATGCCAATTGCCAAGTGCCCAAATTTTAATCATGGAGATGCTGCAATTTTCATAAATGTGAAAAATGGTCATGAGTCACTTTTTTCAGTGCTATTGTAATTTCAAATGGTCACTAAATGAATGGTTGTAAGTCAAGGACTACCGGTATTATGCTGACTACTCTAGTTTTCTGGATTTGCTTTTTGCCTGTTTGGAAAAGATGCAAACATTTTTCCCATCTTTATTTTTTTTAATTACCTTGTCTGTTTTTCAAATTAATTAAGTGGCTCTAAATAAAATAGGAACGCAGTGGCTCAGTGGCTAAGAAACTGAGCTTGTCAATCAGAAAGGTTTGCAGTTTGACGGTTTGACTCTCTAGCACCATATAACAGAGTGAGCTCCCATTACTTGTCCCAGCTTCTGCCAACCTAGCAGTTCAAAAGCACGTAAAAAATGTAAGTAGAAATATAGGGACCACCTTTGGTGGGAAGGTAACAGTGTTCCGTGCGCCTTTGGCGTTTAGTCATGTCGGCCACATAACCACGGAGAACGTCTTCGGATAGCGCTGGCTCTTCGGCTTTAAAACAGAGATGAGCACTGTCCCCTAGAGTCGGGAACAACTAGCACA
>NW_028261382.1:141198660-141241160 GCF_051295495.1 Thamnophis sirtalis
ATCTTCCCTTCCTAAACATTCAGTTTTTGAATTATAATTATTACTATATGACTTTCTTGTCTTATTGTACTATTAGATTAATATTGATTTTTTGTGTCAAATTAGTGGAAATCATTCTTGTAAAGAACAAAGGTTTTTTGACCTTTTATTTCCTGAAAAGTTATACAGAAGGCTTTTTAAACGGTTCTCTTTTTATAAATTGTACATAGCACACATCATTTTGTCTCTGCATTATGAAATAGTAAAACTTTTCCCACTTATTCAGTGCTGTACAAAACTTAGCAATAAGGGGGGAAAGAAAGCAAATGTGGAGCTGTCCATGGTTCTTTTTCTCAATAATTGTTTTTAAGACTGTATTACCCAGCAAACTTTTTTATATTCACTGCTTGTCTGTGCTGCTACAATTCTAAATAATATCTGCCTTAAAAACTTTTAGCTTTCAAACATATCTATTTAAATGAATACACTGAAGCTTTATGTGTTATTGTTATAGGCTAAAAGACACAAACAACATACATAAAATAACTCCAGTTTTATATTAGTCAGCAAGAGAATGCACAGACTTACTAACATTTAAGAAGTTTTGGTCTGGAAAGCATGATTATATTCTGGATTTGACATCATCATGATTTCTAGTCATAGGTAATATGAGAGAGTACAAAATCTGCTTTTCTGTGTATGTTTGCTAATGTCAGTTAATTGTTCTTGCAAATTTTCCAGTTGGAATTTATATCTGATTATATGACATGTTTTATGGCACTCAGATAATGCAAACAACTTCACCCTTTGGTTTACCTGTTTACTGTTTAAATGAATGCAACTTTTCTAGGGCCTACCTTGTTTTGAGAAGATGGTTGTTAAGGTTTTTTAAACTTCAAGAAAGAAATGATTATTAAGCTAAAAGTTCAGCATCATGAAATTTAAAATCCCAAGCGGTATATAAACATTAAAAGAAACTTTGGACTGCTAATCCTAGGAAATGAGTTTTATGGACTGAATTCAACAAGGCTTCAGAAATGGTTCCATCTGCTGCCTAGCAGCTGGTGAAAGGATAAATTTAATTCATTAATTCATTTGGAAAAAAAGGATCCAAGTACTAAAGACTTCATTGCTCATAATGCATATAGGTGGAAATCAAATCTGAAATTTGTCATAATAGATCATCTTTGATAATGATCAATATTTCTGTCACTATTTTCCAACAATCCTTAAAATGTATCTGAAATGTTTTGAATGATATAATCTATTACTTTCATTTTTTTAAAAAAAAGACTAGTTCTTTTCAAATGTATCAGGTAATAGTTTCAGAGACACCTCCCATTTTTTTGTGCTATAACTTTATTCTATACAACTTTGAAATTACTGTCTGGGAAACTACTCTCCGGCTTATATTAAATGAGTAAATAAATACATTTGGTTTTCTTTCCCCAACAGTAAAACAATTTAAGCAACTGTCTATGTTTGGTTAAAGTGAACTGAATTTACAATTGAGAATTAAATCTGAATGCATAAATTCAAAATTCAAGAGTCAGATGTATTCCTGAAGGAAGGAATATATATTTTTGCCTTGTGCACAGAAAGAAAAGTGGGAGGAAATATTTCTTTCCTACACTTTGACCCGCCTTCTTTCACATCTACTAAAGTTTTACAAGAGTTATATGTGGGGTTTTGCTTATTTGCTAGAATTATTTGATTAGATCAGAACAACCACTGGCAATGCTGTCCTGTGTACAAAGGTTATTGAATTCCAAACCTCTGGAGGGCATTACTTTGGGACATATGACTTAATGCTTAATACAGTACAGTGCTGTAGAAATGTCACAGTACTACAGAAATGACCATATCATTCCTGTCTCTCTTCTGTTATGTCTGTGCTTAAAATCCAGCAATGAGTGAAAAATTTATCAAAAGTTTGATAGTCTTTAAAACAAAACTCCTTAACTTTTAAACCAGGCATTGCTAGGCAAATCTGACTCATTTCTGCCTGATGAGCATATTGAGTGATAAAGTTTAAATAGTAAAGCAATTACCATACATGCCATGCTGAGCATATAAAATGTGTGTATTTCTGTTTCTTCCTGAAAAGATGATTTCATGAATGATATTTGACTAACTATGTTTCCTCTCTAGCCCATAGTTCATTATGCTGGGCTTGCTGGATTTACTATAAAGGTTCTGTTCACACCCTGTGGGTTGGGTTAAGAATTAGGATTTATGCATTTACTTCTGCTCTGCTTCATTGTTTATACAGCTTTGGTTTAGTTTTGACCCCCCCCTTTTTTTTCTTTCTTTTTTTTTGCCTTTGAGGCTCTTCTACAGTGTCAGCTGCTGACTGATAGTAGGAGAACGGCCTCATGGTGTGAATGAAAGGGACCTAGCGGTTGGTAAACAGAGATAAGGAATAAATAGAGCACAGGCAAAAGGAGATAGTTCTGTGAGTGCCCAGATTGCCGCCAGTCTGTTCAAGTGAAATGCAGTGCCTGTCCTTTTCCCAGATTAAATTAGTGAGCGAAATCTCCAGTGACCTCCTCCCCTTATCCCCATACTCTTTAGCCAAGCTGAACAGCCTCTGCTGTAAAGTATTCATTTTATCTAGGGACAAGTTGGACAATAGAACTCTCCCTGATACTTATGGACAGCTGTCGTCATTCAGTGGGGTTTTGAGCATGTCATTCTTCATAGGAGTTAAAAGGGTTTATGGCTTGTAACTGAAGAGAGAGCAGAGATTCATGAATGCCAGCTCTGAGGGTGCATGGAATGAGAGAGTGAGGAAAGCACACCTTTGCCCACCTGTGTGGGGCTAAAAAAAAGATTCATCTTATTTTGTTTCATTTGTTTAAAGGGATTTCAGGTTGAAAATCTAATTACCCTGAAGCATGATCTGTATGCAGAAATTAACATTCACAAATGTTCAGGATCTAGGTGACAAAGTTGTGACAATTATTAAAGGTCACCAGTGCAAAGCTTTCCTACTGTCCCATTCCATTCTGCCCCATTGTCTATGTTTAAATCTCATGCCTCTTCCCTTCAACAAGCTCCCAAGAAACATTAAAGCTTCATGAGATACCTCTGTAGTCTTTTTTTTAGTGATTTACTGCAAATATATTCAGCATCTGACTGATTAAATAGACCTTCGGCAACCTTGAGGGTCAGCGTGTGGAGTATGTACATAGAAAATGCATCAGCCCATTGTACCCTGGCAGCTAATGAGATTGGTCGTTAAGTAAATGACACAAAGCCTACAAAAAAAGCTTAGCAGCTCACTAGAGTATCACAGAGTGTCCCTGCACACCACACAACGACACAAACACTGGACTAACCTAACCCACCCCTGCGTTATTCTACATCACTGCTTCCCTGATGTCAGCGCAAGAGACAGAACAAAGGCTAAAAGGCACACGGTAAGTCAGTCTGACAATTATGCCCTGGGGAGAAAGTAGAGCAAATTTTAGCCTAAGCATAGGCTTGGAAGTCCATTTCTGGACAAGTAGGTCATGATGCAAGGGAAGCTTTTGTGCCACTCCAGTATAAGGGATTTTTAAAAAAGACATGGTGCTTTTTCTTCTCTTTGTCATCTTCACAAAAGTTTTGAATTTCTAAAGTAAAGTGGAAAGATGGGATGCTCAGTGAACTTAATGTTGTGGGGGACTTAAGAGGTGGTAGTGGGGAGAAATGCATTCTTTTGTCATTTCTGAATCTAATAAGTGCTACCTCTGCTGTTTCTTCATCCTATATGGTCAACTTTTCAGGAACCTACTCTTTTCTAGTTCTCTGCAGAACTGAAAGTGCTTGGAGCTATAGAACAATCATAACTGTGGATTAATTTCACATTTCCATCAACTTGCCAAGTGCTTAAGAAAAATGGTGTTGAGAACGATGTTTTTATAAAATAATATTTCAGATAGAAGCCATAGCATTACGTCAAAGTCAGTCTCCATGCTTTAGTTAAAAAATAAAAGAATAATGTAAGGTACTTTTGATTACAGTCATAAAATCTATAAAAGTGTAAAAATGGTAGCTAATCAAACTTGTATGGTTTTGTTATTGAAGTAGCAATCACTGAGTTTAGGAGATCAAAGGATTTTTCTGTTTATATATTATCTTGTTGTTGTTCTTATTCTGGGGAAAAATGGCAACAGGAAGTTGTAGAAAAGTCTTGCTACCTGAAGCACTTTCTTTTGCTCTTATCTTCAAAACCAAAGTAATAGATGAAAAGTGAACATCAATTACAAATGTGTAAGATATGCATTTGAATGTCTCTGTTGATAAAAAAAATCATTATGATATTATTTGCCTTTGACTAATAGTTAAAATTTCAAATGCAGTGCTTTTTTCATTACCATGCTGGTATAGTCACTTTTTCATTTAGTTATTGTATTTTGGAAAGCAAGCATTCTGAGGTAATTTACAAACCTCTGTAAGTTATATTTTTTTTCAAGTATTTATAAGAGGCTTATTGAAAGTTTTCTACCTAGCGGAACACATTTATTTGAAAACAAACATCACAAATTTGTTATATCAAATTTGAACAGAAAAGAGGCTTATTATTGTAACATAAAACTGCAAATCAAAGCATGCTGCAATCAGTGAAAATATTAACGTGGGTAGAAGACCACAAACACAGAATTAATGTTATTAGAGAATACCTTCATTACAAAGCAGATGCTGAAAATTCAGATCCCTTTTTATGAATGCTTAAAAGTTAAATTGTGAGTAGAATGAAAAGCAATATGTGCATGTTGTGTACCAGGTTATTCATCCACAACTGTTCTTTACACCTTCAATTTCTTCTGCTAGGAAAGCTGAATTAGAAGTGTGTCAAGTTCAAGTTAGTAATTACAATTGTACCATATGTTCCTGAGTGTTTGTAACCCAGTAACACATATGTTTGTTTAATTCTACAAAACTGTTAACTGCTACAAAAGTAACAAAATATAGTGGAAAAAAGTAATGCTGCATTCAAGTAAGTCTATCTGCAAATTGCATTACATTTCTCAGGAAAGCGTGTTATTTCTAATTTATGTTTTTATGGTTCATTTTTCTTCAGTAAGTTAAAATCTTGCCTATGATTGTAATTGCTCAAGAAAAATTTCAGAGTAGCACCAAGTGATTGTTTAGACAATTTGGAGAATTGTAATAGAAAACATGTATTTGTTAAGTCTACAAACCTACAAAATGACCACATGCCAGGTTCAAGATCTAACTGAACATTTTGCAATATATTCATAAGAAACTATGGCTACACAATTTTTCTGCCCATTATATCTCTTCCTATAGCCACCAGACTATTGAAGAACATTTCAAATATCTGATATATTTGCTTAATTCCTCCCATGTTTTTCATGAGTAGATCTGTAATTCAAAAATATCATTAGAAGTAAACCTTGCAACCTTCAAAAAGTTTATCATTTTATAACTGAAACATGGCATGCTGCAGAATGAAGCTGCTTCTTGACTTTTTAAGAGTTTTAACCAACAGTTTCAATTTACAGGCTTGTTCCTATTGTTTATAGATATGGAAAGTCCCCTTTTTTTCAAGTTCAGAAGATGCCATGTATGCTTTTTAAATATGTATAGAATAATCTCTTCAAGGCATTTAGAGAAAATAATATCCCAGGCTGCACCATTGTATTATCTCTATAACAACATAAATGCAGCAGTAGTTGAAATCTAAGTATCTTGATAGAATCACTCAAACTTTGCAAGTCAAGTCTTGTGTTAACTATAGAATGTTAATTGTATGGTAACTTTTAAAAAAATGTTTTAATTAGAAAAGCTTAGACTGCTTACAAAATATAAAGTTAGGTTCCATTTGTCACTCAAATGAAAAATAAAATAATTCCAAGGGAGAGAACAGTAATGAGAAAGTCTTAGAGGTGTATCAGGAAGAGAGAAGTCAAGATAGAGTTTTTAAGGTTTGTTCCTACTATGTTTGCTTGTCTGTGGGGGAGGGGGGTTCATAAATTTTGGCTTATGTGAAAATCCTGACAAAAGTTAACTTTTTGCCAGTCTGACTTTTCTCTCACTCACTCGCTCACTCACTCACTTACACAAGAAACCAACAATATCTTGACAGAAAACTTTCTAGCAAAAACAATATACACAAGGATCCTGAGCTTCACGGAATATTCTGAGTGCTTAAGTTTGCTGTTGTAAGCAAACTAATTGAAATGATGTATCTAAGGATCCCTTTATATTCTTTTTCCCTCAAATCATAATTGCATTTGTCAAAGCACTTGAATTGCAAAATGAAATGTTAGTATTTCCAAATGCAATATTAGTTTCAACCTTGTAAAGGTTGTAAAGATTTATATAGTATCAAAAACTGGTTTTGTTTATTCTCAATGAAAAAAACAGTAATGATCAAAAAATTCTTAGCCTATCAATATCAGATGTATGATACTGAATGTTCAAAAACTGCTTCTGTAGCCAGTAAGTGATATTTACAATGTCCAAATGCAATCAAACATTAAATAGGACTTATCTCCAAAGGAGACTATGTTTTCATCATGCTGAACCAAATTGTTCTTCAATGACATTTTCTTGTCCCTTAATTATAGTATGAAGATATAAATCCATTTGCAAACAAAATTGCTCTTTTTCTATTTTGTGCTCGTAAAAACAGCCCAGCAATTTAAACTTAATGTGCTCCTTTACATTTGTCCCATGCAGCCTGATCCTAAATATATTTGTTTGAAAGTAAGCCTACTGGATTTCACTATTTACTCTCAAGCTGTGCATATGGATTGTATAAAAATGCACTACTCATTAGTTTAGATTTGGACAGCCACTTTATAATTCTGCCTGCCAATTTATTGTGCTATATCTAAGTTTTATATTATCAACTAAACCTTATATATCCAATTGTAGGCATGCAATGAATGTGCTTTTTTAAAAAGAGAGAGTAGCATTTATTATTTTTATATGCAGACCTTAAAAGCATTTAAAATTCGGTAGAAGTAACAAGCTACTTTTGGATCCAAAGTCTATTGGATGAATTTCCCAAACAATCTTTTGTTTGGGAATCCTTTTTTCAATAAGGATATGTTATGTTTATCAGCTTTTGTCAAAGGATCATGACTTTTCTATAAAAGATATTTGGAAGCAAAGATAACAGGGTAGTATGTTGAGTGAAAGCAAAATAATTATTCAGCCAAAGATCACTCATGCTGTAGAAAGAAAATACATAATGTTTAACATAACAAGTTGCTTCAGCAGAACCTGTTGGGTTCTGTATGTGAGCTGTCACTCTTAACAAAAAGGGTTAAAGAAAATGCATTCTGTTGCATCTGCTTATTAAATCCCTTACTTTAGTAGAAATTCAAATTTTGTAAGATTATTCGTTTTATTGATGCATATAATTATAATCACAAGCCATCTGCTGATTTGGCAGGCATGGTTAAAATCTCTAACTCTCATAACCTTTCAAGTACAGTGCCTTTGGGACTCTATTTCACTTTTATATTTTGGAAAACACATATGAACAAACAAGAGAGGTCATCTGCCAAGTCAGACCTGTTAAAAAGCATCCCTGCGCATTAGCAAACCTGGACTTAAGTGTAAGGAATTTCCTGGGTATTGTGTGTGTGTGTTTTAATTCCATCTTCAGGAACAGATTATTCTCCAATGCATTTGAGGAATTTGATTTTTTCTGGGGATTAAACTCTTTCCTGTTACACTTGAGACCTTATTTCTTTTCTCAACCAAAGGGAGGAACAGTGCTCAGTTTGGTTGTCACAGGTGAATGAAGCTCTTTTGACCTTGCTCACATTTGAAGTACAAATGTTTAAAAAACTGGGGTAGAAAAGAGGGTAAAATACAAAGCCACATATCAAGATCTGGACTCAGATCATCCCAATTAACCTCCATGAGTCAGTGTTGCTTCAGCCACTATTGGCAACATGAGTGATGATGATGATGATGATGATGATAACAAATTGACAAGATGAGGCATGGTTTGTAACAGTGATATTTGAACATTGGAAAGCAGCATATACATTTTTATTTATAGTTCAGTAACTTCTTTGGGGGCCTTAACAGAACTTTTTCATGTCTAGTAAGAGAGCAGGGGTATTTTGCATCAATAGTTGCCTTTCACCATGACAAATCTGGACCTCTAAATTTTAAGAAGTAGAATGGCACTATGCAAAGCATAATATCTTTATTGTATGTCATTAAAAAAAACCCTTTGAGGCCTGTTCATATCTCCCTAGCCTGTATTTTTACAATGCCATACATTGTGACTTCTGACCAGGGAAAGTTTACGGATGACACAGCATGAATTATGTTGAAACGATTTTACATATGAATAATCTGGAATATAGAATAAAACTGAGCAGGTGGGTGGAAAAATTGGTAACACCAAATGCTATAGATGTAAAACCTGGAATATCTAGTAAGTATTAAGGAAATGCCCCAAATAAAATGTGGTGAAGTTACTTTGTTATATTTTTAATTGCATTCCCAGCTGTCAGCTTGCTTCTTCTTTAATAGAACCCCAAACACTTCATGCAGTATGCATATTGCTTTGCACCTTTGGGGAAGTTTGATTCTCACACCACCCAGCCCTTTATCGGAAAACAGGAGGTGAATGCACATGTTGAAAAGTGTCTGCACAGCTGAAACTAGGCAAACCAGCTGACTGCATCTCTGGTTTATTTTGCAACCAATTAAGTATGACATCTGTTGAAACTCAGGAAATCAAGACTCCCTTCCCCCTTTTCATGGAGTTATTTGAATGGCTTGTCTTTCACATGGAAATCAGAAAGCATCATTTGGAGAAATCCAAAAGATGATGCGCAGAGTCAATGGAAAGCCTTTTAAAAGGCTGGGTTTGTACCACATGTTTCTTTGCAGGTGGAGTACACACCCCAGTTTACAGCAAGAGAATGGCCATCCATTAGAAGACATATTGCTTGACTTGTATAGATTCATATCTACTAATACCATTACCAATGGCCAGGTTTAGCCTACTCTCTGTGGTGAGATGAATTTATAACAAGGTTTTGCATCCCCAAACTTCTGTTTAGGGACTTGAGGAAAAAATTATCATCAGGTAGGTAGGTAGGAGATTGATGCTATGCCTAATGTTGTAGAAGAAATGTTGCTCCTTATCATTACATGCATATAATGCATGTAAAGCTTTAGACAAATCCAGAGCTCTATAAATAAAAGTTATGCTCTGCCATGTATTACTGAAACCTGGCTGGGCCAGGAGGGAGGAGTCCCCCTCACCGAGATGTGCCCAGAGGGTTTTCAGGTGCTTCACCAGCCGCGACCCCAGTGAAGGGGTGGGGGAGTGACCGTAGTTATCCGAGAGTCATTAGTTCCTCGTAGGATCCCTGCTCCGGAGCTTGTCAGGTGTGAGTCCTTGCTGGTGAGGTTGGACCCTGGGGGTCAAGTGGGCTTGCTGCTAATGTACCTGCCACCCAACAGCGTCGCAGCAGCTCTCCCCTCGCTCCTCGAGTCAGTAGCCGAGCTGGCAGTTGAGTTCCCCAGGCTTATGGTGCTGGGGGATTTCAACTTGCCTTCGCTCGGCGAGCACTCTGATGTGGCACAGGAGTTCATGGCTTCCATGACAGCCATGGGCTTGACCCAAGTAATTCGGGATCCGACTCACTCAGCGGGTTACACACTTGACCTCGTATTCCTCTCAGAGCAGTGGAGTTGCAATCTTGGTCTGAGGGGTATTGAGACCTTGCCCCTGTTGTGGTCGGACCACTGCCTACTGAGGCTTGACTTTCAGAGGCCGATCCCCCACTGTAGGGAGGAGGAACCGATTAGGTGGTTCCACCCCAGGCACCTTATGGACCCTATGGGCTTTCAGACGGCGCTTGGTGTTATACCTGATACTCTCGCCCGCGATTCGGTTGGGGCTCTGGTCGCTGCTTGGAACTCGGCAGCGGCAGGGGTCCTTAACTGAATCCCGCCTTTACAGCTGATCCGAGGCAGTGGATCCAGGAGGGCTCCTTGGTTTACTGAGGAACTCCGGGAGATAAAGCGCCAAAAGAGATACCTAGAGCGCAGCTGGAGATCCAGTAAGTCCGAGTCAGACCGAGCACTATTAAAATCCTTCCACTTTTCCAAAATAGTACTACTTTATTATTAAACATTATTCTAACTGACCTGGGCATTCTGGGCTTTTATCCAGCTAACATATAAAGAGCAGGATTTTTTTTTTCAAATTTCAATTTTTTACTTATAAATCTGCAGATAATGAAGATAACTCCTTAAAAAGTTGACCTATAACTATATTTGATTTAATTGTTGTTTGTTGATTATTGCATTTTTTCATACTCAATTTTTTTCCATTTACCTAAGACTTTTCTTTTTTGTACCTTTACCAGAATTACCCTTTTTCCTTTCAGTTCAGTTGGGGTATATTTTCTGCAGTTTACTCTTTCTGTATAGAAATATTAAAAAGTACAATTTATAAATAATTTATGTTTTTTCATTTTATTGACAGACATGCCTTACTTCTAGTACAGGGGTGTCAAACTCACAACCCATGGGCTGGATGCATCACACACCGGCCATGCCCACTCCTGGTTTACGAAGGAGGGGAAAGTTGTGATACGTCAAGTGATGACAATGTGTCATCGCGAGTTTGACACCCCTGTTCTGGTATATTAATAATCAAAATTGAAGTCCCAGTAGAAGCTAAAAGGTTCAGTTTGGTGCAGTGGTTTAAGGCATGAGGTTGGAAACTGAGACTGTGACTTTTAATCCTCAAGTGACTAAGCATATCTCTCTCTTCCAGCTCTAGGAAGAACACAGTGGCAATCCACTTCTAAGAATCCTGCCAATAAAACCCTCCTGGGATTTCTCCAGGCAGTCATCAGGATTCAACATTAACTCAAAGATGCATGCACATGTGCATACACACATGCTAACTGATGGAACTAATGCATGCCCTTTCTGCTGGATATGGTGGGATGAGGGATGAACTCAGGCAAAGGAACCTAGACTGATACCAGGAAAGGTTTTAAGGGTTAACACCAGCATCTTGATTTGGACAAAAAAAAAACTGGCAAGAAATACAACTTGTGAAGCAGGGGTGTAACATGTATTCTAAGAGCAACAGACATAATTGTTCATACTGCCACATTTTGCATCAGCTGAAGCTTCCAGATACTCTTCAAGGGCAGCCTCATGTAGAGCACATTACAGGACTGGGAGCTGACCAGGTCATGAATGTCTGTGACTAGGGCCTTTTGATCTAAGAACAGGGACAACTGATGCACTTTACGAAGTTGTTCAAAGACTTGCCTAGCCATGACTGCCACCTGCTCACTCAGCAAGACTTATCAGTACAGGATGACCCCCGCCCCATATACTCACTGGGACTTTTTGAAGTAGTGCAACCTCATTTAGCACCAAAAACAGTATCCAAGAATCACAAAACCCAAAGCCACTCAGTCTTGACATTCTTCCCCAAACACCAGTGACTAGAATTGATTTGGAGAAAGAAGGTAAACCAGCACAATACCATGCCACCCACCGGCAGTACTCTGACTCAGTCTAGAACAGTGATGGTGAACTCTTTTTTGGCATCAAGTGCCCAAACCGGAATGTATGTGCATGCCTATGCACATGCTGGAACACTAGAAACCTGAAGACCAAGTGGCTGGTGCGCATCCACACAACGACCACCTGGTCTTCCGGGACGTGTATGTGCACCAGCCCGTTGGTCTTTGCACGTGCTGGGGCACCAGAAACCCAAACATCAGGTGGCCAGTGCATGCATGCACACTGACCATCTGGTATTCAAGTTTCCAGTGCTTTAGCACACGCAAAGACCAGTGGGCTAGAAACCAGAAGAGCAGCTGGTGACGGCACACGTGCCTACCAAGAGGGCTCTGCATGCCATCTCTGGCACTTGTGCCATAGGTTCGCCAACATGAAAGGATACTATGGTTGATTGTATTGAAAGTTGTCAATCGTTCAGAATTATTCTACTGATCATGCACTTAGCAAATTAGATGGCCTCTAGGGTCATTCCTTCCACCACTATATGATTTGTAGTGCATTTAAGTTTGAAAGCAAAGGTACAGTAAGCTATTCTGAGGGATTATAGAAAGAATATTTTACATGTTGCTCCTAAATATGCAAGTTTATAATACAGGAATCTTACCTCTTTTTATTCTATTGCACACTGTTGCAGTTTGAATAGAATTAACAATAGATATGCATTGAGATACATGTATATTCCATACTGATCATGTGCTGTACCTCAAAAGGCTTACGCTTTTTAAAACGTGGTAGTCTGAATAGATGCTATCAGACTCTTTCTGATGTTCCTGATCTAATGTTATAGAGGATGGTAGTGATGATGATGATGATGATGATGATGATGATGATGATGATGATGATGATGATGATAGGGTGTTGTTATTCATTCAGTTGGGTCCAACTTTTGGTGAGTCTATGGACCAGGTCTCTCCACTCCTTCCAATCTTGCACTTTTTTTGAATTTTCCTGTTCTTTGGCTGTTGTCAGTGGTGGCCATTTGGCTAATGGTGGTGTCCATTAGAAATCTAGGACCTAAAATGACATCAGCTCATTATACCATTCAAATTCTTTGTTTGCATAATCCCAGCTAATTTATTTTGACTATATTCTCCAATAACTTGAATTAGCTATATTTCTATTTTAATAGTAACCTGTGTAGCTCCAGTTCCTAAGAGATTATTGAATCCTTGAAATCCAGTCTAGAAGCAGCCACATAACTAGCTGTATGTCCCTCCTAGTACTGCTTAGCTGAATGTACCAATGCCCATAATGTTCTTATGTTTCCATTTCTTATCAGAAGATACCAGTAATATGGAACATAAAGGGAGAGAAGAAAATGCAAAATATTGTGACATAGAGACACAATACACAGCTACTCTTTTCAGAGCAGACGTGCATTTTGTATAATGACTGTTTTGACTCTTGCTTGTGCTTGACTTTAACTGCTAGAAATTCACACATCTGAGTAGAAACAGGAAAGAAATGTGGTCCATTTTATTTGCCTGTGAATTTACTTGGTCTTGAGCACAAAACCAGAATCAGAACTAATACAGAGTTGCAATGATATATTAATACTTTCCTAAATGCCTCTTTCAGCCCAATTTATTTTTAAAAAATACATAGAAATATGTATATTTTAGGAGAAAATATGTCCAACATATATGTAAAAATGAATATATCATGTAAAATTTATTATGTTAAGATAAAGTTACCTAGGAAAATTGCACATATTAGGAAAATTGTGTACCAAAAGGGTACATTAGGAGTAACACATGTGAAAAGGCAGATTTTTAAAAAATAGATGATTAAGTTTGACTCTAATGAAGCAAACTTAAATATAGAAAAATAGGAAATCAAATGCAACCAAATTTGGCATCTCCCATTTTTAATGTGTGCATTCCAGAAGACATAGCAAGAACTAGGCATTAGACTTGCTGGTGCTTTTCATCCTATCTGCTGGACTTTTCCTCCAATTAACTCTGCTTATGGTAGTATTTTATCTTATTCAAGACATTATCTTTCTCCTTAGTTTACTTATTGCATGGTTATAATGTATGAAAGTACCATGAAGAAGGATGAAAAATAAAAAGACTGGAAATGTTTGAAGTGTGAAGATAGTCACAAAGTTTCATTTTCCATTTGGGAAATAGCCCAAATTGCCAGTGTTATTTTTTTTTAAAGGAATTGTCTATAACTTTTTAAATTGTTTTATAGTGGAATACAATTGTTTTTAATGGTTATTCAACTGTTTTGAGTAGAACCTCTAACCTTGACCTCCTGTATCTCTTGACAGTAGTAATCACGAGCTACTTTTCTTGGGAAAATCAGTTCAAATGTACAAACATTCTTAAAGGTCTTTGCAGATTAAATTGCACCAGCACTTTAAATTGCAGCCAAAACTCTATAGAATGGGGGTGTCAAACTCATGGTGTCACAGCGTACACAGCGTATGCCATACATGACATATCGGGACTTTTTCCCCCTTCACTAAACCAGGCGTGGGTGTGGCCAGCATGTGTCTCATCCGCCCCGCAGGCCACAAGTTTGACAGCCCTGCTATAGAAGGACAGTATAGGGTCCATAACGCAGATCAGTAAAAGCTGAATAATATCTGGTTGGCTGCCTTTTGAATCAATTGAAATGAGTGGCCTTTAACAACAGCCCTATTTAGAGCCCTATATACCCTATTTAACCATATAATGATGAGGACATGAGTAATTGTAACAACGTCCTTGTACTTAAGATAGGACTGAAACTTGGTGAAAAGTCCCAAGCCATGGTACACACCTGTAGGTTGGATACACTACCCCCAATCCCAGAGTCTCTATTTAAAAACACATCTTTTAATCTGTCTGATTCTGGAAAAGAGAAGTGAAAAATGGCACTAAGACATTCCTTCACTATATTACTTCAACAATTATAGTTCAAATCATTGTCAGTGGAGACTCCTGGGAAAACCACACTCTATAATTAGAAGCTGAAGCTATCAGTTAGTCATGCTTTTTCCTTCTCCTCCCTTCACTTTGGCATTTTGATTAGGGTTTCAGAAAAATAATTATTTTACATATATACTGTATATATATCCAACTCCAGAATCTCTCCTGGAGTATCAAGGTTTAGATGTAATGTGTAGGAGACTTTCTTCATTGATTTGAACATCTGCTGAATCTGAAATCAGCCTAGTTTTGTTCCGTGGTTGAGTTTAAGCTGAGCCCCAGGCAGGGTCCTTGAAATTGACCTGTGGCATCTCTCTAGTGCTGTATAATTCCGATTTGTTCTAAATATGTATAGTTCAGACTTGATCTGTGTTAATTTTCTGTTTGAATGTCTAGTAGGAGCTGTCTACTTTTTCTTGGAATATGTGAAAGATTTCCATTTTTTAAAATGTTCCCTAATTAGAAAGAATTAGATAAAATGTCCTTTTGATAGGCCTAATTCTCCATCCTCTTTTATAAATATTGCAAAGGAACCATAGATTTGTGCTATGTTTAATTTCTTTCCATCAGGAAAATGTAAAGAAGAATAGCACTAATTTACTTTCCACTGAAATGGCAGTATGTGCAGTACAGAAGTGAAGTATGACTACTGGAATAAATTACAGTTCTTGAAAATGCAGGTGCAAAGTGCCCATGTACCCACAAATTAAGCTAAATCACAATGATCTGGTGGTGTTTTTGGAAAAGGACATTCAGCTCTTCCTTTAGATTAAAATTAGGTAGGTTACTGCACAAGATTTATTTTTATTGCGTCTTATCTGATAAGGGTGATTTAAAAAGATACATCCTATTCTGGATGTCACATGCTATACATTCATGTCTAACTTTACCTAATAAAGACTGGATTCAAGAGACTGTAAAATTTGAAGAAAGATTTGGAAGCAAATCTTTTGGATGCCTTAATAAGGGAGAGGCAGAGACTACTGTTATCACTAGAATTCCTTTTCACCATGCCCAATACACAAATATGTATATAGACTGAAAATAGGGTATTGGAAGAAAATCAGAGTAGGGCAACTGAACAATAACTCATAAAATATATTCTTATATGAAGAAAGCATAGACCAAGAATATTGCAATGGAAGTCTAACATGGTAATAACTTCCAAAGGCTTTTAAAATGATAGACAGATGTGACCAGAAAAAAAAATCTTTTTGTAATCCTAACAGTTTAACCAGAAAATATTCCCTCTATTTCTTTTACTTTTATAGTTTACCTCAGTAGGACACTGCTACCCCTACTATTATAAAATTATCTCAGGTGCTGGGTGATACATACTAACTTCAGGTTGAAGAGATAACTTTGTTCTAAACCTATGAGCTAATTTGCTGACTTCATAGTATGAATTACTTATTGTCCATTATCAGTGTTGAAGAACAACCAAATTGCCAGTCTAGGTGGCTTCACAATCTTATTCTTTTCTTCAAACAGCAAACTGAATTGCTATTTTTGTTTTCTACAACTGGTCCATTGTAAAAAAAAAACAGTTGCAGAGAATTGCTGGTTTTTATTTTGGCTAGACTGGAAAGATGAAAAGCAGGACAGAATAAGACAATGCAAATCATTTCCATAACACTGTCAAGAAAATTGCATGGTTGCAGTCACCAAAAATTGAAGGACAATGAAGGAGGCAGACATTGTTCCCAAGTCTCACTCCCAGGTTTTCTATGGAATCAGGCTGATCATTATGGGAAACAGGTTGTTTAACTAGGTAGTTTCTGTTCTAGTCCAGTTATAATATTTATATGTAGTCTAAAAAAAGAAATTTAGAGCACAAGACATTTTGTTAATGATATTAAATATGTTTTTTTTTCTTTTTTCATTTTATCCCATGACATTTTATGATAGTTCTGTGCCTCAAATAAATATCTCTGTGAAATATCTCCAGACTGGAGAATTGAGTCAATTGAAAATCATGTAAATCTCAAAAAAGGCATGAAGTTAAAATGGTAAAATGGTAAGATGGTAAAAATTACAGTTACCATTGTTGGAGGGAAATTCTGTGATGAAGGTGAATGTTTTGATAGATTATTATTTTTCTTTTAAACAATACCCATTTTGATAACTGATGTATCAATTAAACAATTTCTTGAACAAGAAAGATATGTCTAAATTTGTGTGGTGAGGGAAACAAACATATTAAATATAAAGTGTTACGAGATGTTAAAGAAAGAGGAGGTTCGTATGATTTGAAATTATATTTTGCAGCTTGTTGATTTGGATGAAAGAGTGGATGCTGATGGAAAATAAAAGGCTTTTGGAGTTATAAGGACATGAATAGATATTTTAGTGGGTATGGATATTTATGGTATGACAAAGCTGTGGTTAATGTAGATTTCAGAAAATATTTTGTTAGGTGTGCCATATGAACCCAGATTGTGCCCCCAAATATCTTTGGTGTTCTCAACACAAGAAATATAGAAGGACAATGATAAGTAAATACAAATGGCTAACTTATCATGTTAGATGTTTGTCAAGGGGAATGTAAAATAAAATCAAGAGAAAATTCAGCAGCAGCAACTTGTCAATTGTTCTCTTATTAGCAATGATTAGAAAGATTTAAAGTAGGTAAGATAATTTTTGGTTGTGAGTAGAAAAACAAGTGAATGCATAATAAAATGGATTAAACATTTTGGTTACAACATAGAAATGGAAAATTGGGAGAATATGCAGTTGAAACATTCAAATTTACATTATGTCATCTTAAAAATGTTTGTAAAAAGAATGTTTGTAAAAAAAGATGTACTGTTGGTGTTGCGTCCTTTTGATGCAGCCGGCAGGCGCGGCCAGAGCCACAGGCTCCTGATTGGCTCTGGCGCACCAGCCGGCCGGCGGGAGAAATGCCGGCTGCCGATTGGCTACCCGCCTGACAGCTGTCAAATATAAATAGCTGTCAGGCGGGCTCCTTCTTGTTCGTGTTCTGAGTTGTTGTTGCCTGTTCTTCGTTAATAAAGCTGACTTGTTTTACCTCAGCACCTCGTCTTTAAAACTGGCAACGAGGATGAGCGACATGGACCCCGTTATCGTCCCAGCCTTGGCTTCTTCTTCGGTTTTCACCGCTTTTCGCCCAGAGGCTGAATCCTGGGATGCTTTTCTAGAAGGTTCGAGGTTTTCCTGCAAGCTCATGACCTCTCCAATCTCCCTGAGGGGAGGAGACGAGGCACCTTCCTCCATTACTGTGTCCCAGAAATGTTTGCCACCACAAGGGCTCTTTCTGCACCGACCCCGGTGCATACGATGCCTCTTGACCTCCTCATGGCTAGGCTCAAGATCCACTATGAGCCAACGGCATCTAAGTATTCCCGCCGGCAGTACTTCAGGCGGTGTATCCAATGTGAGGGACAAACGATCAGCCAGTATGTGGCTGAGCTGAGGGCTGCCGCAATAAATTGCGAGTTCGCTGACCTCGAGGATGCCCTCTTGGAGCAGTTCATTTATGGACTGCTCGATATTAACCTACATTGCTGCATCTTGTCCCATGCAGAATTGTCTATGAAAATCACGGTGGACGAAGCCCACGCATACGAGATGGCCGGCCAGTCCACCCCTGATGTCCGGCGATTCCCTCCTTCTGCGATGCCTGCCTTGCCTCACTCCGCTGTACATTGCTAGATGATGGTCGACGACCCCTATGCTGCTGCTGGTTCATCCGTTGACCACCACCGGTCTCTGCCCGGTTGGGATAGCGGCGTGTGCCTCAGCTGTGGCGGCTGCCATTCCAGGGCCTCCTGCCGCTTCATAACCGCCCTTTGCCACAGGTGCAGTAGGAAGGGCCACATTGCAGCTGTTTGCCGCTCCGCTCCGGGGGACGCTCGCAACCCGAGGCCTCCGCCGTCCGTTTCTTCTGCCCCATCTGCAGCCTCCCAATGTCCGCCTCCTGGGCCTCCTGCCACCTGCCTGGGGTGCTACACTGTCTCCGATCCTGAGGTCTCTCTGCCCAACTGGCTGCCCGACTCCGCTGCCTCCTTCTTCAGCGGCCAGGGTAAGGCACCTCTGCGTCTTACTCACTGGCCGCCCCTGCTGGATGGAACTGGACATGGGCTCGGCCCGCTCCATTATGTCTTGGGACACTCTGAGTGCACTGATCCCGCATCTTACGCTGAGCCAGCTGTCCCCTGCAAACTGCCTCCTGAGGGACTACCAGGGCAACCCTATTCCCATCCTGGGTTGCGGGAATTTCCCTGTCCAATTTGGGAGGTTTAAGGGTTCCTTGCCCCTCGTTGTAGTCCGGAGCCCCCTAGATTCCCTCCTGGGGCTAGATTGGTTCAGAGCTTTTGGTCTTAGCATTGCCGGCATTAATTCTCTCCGCCTTGCCTCTTCCCTAGATTCTCTCCTGTCAAAGTTCGATGATGTCTTCTCTGACGCCCTGGGTTGCTACAAAGGCAACCCCATCTCCCTTAATCTGGACCCTATGGTGGTGCCCATTCGCCTCAAGGCGCGATGGGTTCCTTTTGCCTGCAGGCTCGTGTGGACGCGGAGATCGATAAACTGATCTCCCAGGGCATATTGGAACCCGTAGATCACGCCCCATGGGAGACCCCCATTGTGTTGCCTTTAAAGTCCGATGGATCCCTGAGGATCTGCACGGACTATAAGGCAACCGTCAACAAGGCTCTGCAGGAGCATCCCTATCCCATGCCAGTTGTGCAGCACATGCTGCACTTCTTGGACCAGGGCAAGATTTTCGCGAAATTGGACCTGGCCCAAGCATACCAACAGTTGCCCGTCGACAAGGCCTCCGCCACAGCCCAAACTATTGTGACCCACTGCGGGGCTTTCAAATGCCGCCGCTTGCAATTTGGGGTCAGTGTGGCTCCCAGCATATTCCAGGGGCTCATGGAGCAGGTGCTCCATGGCATCCCGGGTGTGGTGCCCTATTTTGATGATGTTCTGATTGCCGCCTCGGACCAATCAGGACTCGTCAACACCCTTAGGGCAGTTCTCTCTCGTTTCCATGATGCCAGCTTGCACTTGAAACGATCAAAGCGCCAGCTGGGTGTTCCATCTGTTGAATTCCTGGGGTTTCTCATGGATTCCAGAGGAATCCACCCCACTCCTTCCAAAATTGAGGCTATTACCTCCACCCCACCTCCTTCCTCCAAGGCGGAGCTTCAGGCATTCCTGGGGCTCCTAATTTCTATGCTTCATTCATCCCCCATAAGGTGTCTGTTGCGGAGCCTCTCCACCGCCTCCTTGATGCCTCCGCCCCTTGGGTTTGGACAGAACTCAAGGCACATGCGCTCGTGGCTGTCAAAGCCCTTTTAACTTCTGCCCCCGTGCTCGTCCAATATGATGAGCACCTCCTGATCATCCTTGCTTGTGATGCCTTCCCCTTCGGTGTTGGGGCCGTCCTGAGCCACACCTACCCGATGGTTCAGAAGCCCCGATCACCTTTTACTCCCGCACCTTGTCCAAGGCTGAGCGCAATTACAACCAGTTGGACAAGGAGGCCCTGGCGGCCGTTGCAGGGGTAAAACGCTTTCACCTCTACCTATATGGTCGCAAGTTCACCCTTCAGACCGACCACAAGCCCCTCTTGTGCATCCTTTCTGCCGATCAACCCACCCCCCTATTCTCTCTCCCCGCATGGGTCACTGGTCCGAATTCCTCTCTTCCTACTCCTGCTCCCTCATCTACCACCCTGGCAAACATATGGGCCATGCTGACGCCCTTAGCCGCTGTCCATCCCTGTCTCTGACCCGGCACCCACAATCTCAGTTGCTGCCTTAACGGACGACCTCTCATGTCCCTCTCGGCCTCGGACATCTCCCAGGCCTCCAGGTCTGACCCCTCCTCCAGAGGGTCCTGGACGTAGTTTGCCGGGGCTGGACAGATGAGACTTGCTCGGCCGAGTTCTTCCCTTTCTTTTGCCACCGGGATGAACTGTTTGCTCTGGGGTTCCAGGGTCATAGTTCGTGCTGCCCTCCTCCAGAAGGTCTTCCGCCGCCTCCATGAGGGCAACCCGGGCATAGTGCGAATGAAGACTCTCGGTCGCAGCTATATCTGGTGGCCCTCCATGGATGCTGATATCGCCGCCTGGGTCCAGCGGTGCCCTCCCTGCCAGGCCGTTTGTCCTGCCCTGCCCTCTGACCCTACCCATCCCTGGGAAACCCCCACCTCCCTGTGGAGTCATCTCCACCTCAATTTCTTTGGCCCTATTGACGGCCACACATTCCTCCTCGTGGTGGATGCCCTGTCCAAATGGGTGGACATCTTCCCCATGATGTCCACCACGTCCGGCACAACCATACAAATTCTTGATTCCCTTTTTACAACCCACGGTATCCCTGACATCATCATCTCATTATCGTCTCTGATAATGGCCCTCAATTTTTCTCTGCCCCCTTTCTCTCCTATCTGGCTTCCCTGGGCATCTGTCATGCCCCTGTTGCCCCCTATCACCCAGCTAGCAATGGCATGGCCGAGCGGGTGAGTCGTTCAGCCAAGGAAGGCCTTGCCCGGCTCTCTCACCTGCCTTGGCCGTCCCACCTCCGGACCTACCTCCTGGCGCAGCATTCCACTCCCTGCCAGATCACCGGCAAAACTCCTGCAGAAATCCTCATGGGTCGGTGCCTGAGAACCACCCTCGACCGCTTACACCCCTCCTTCGCCCCCACTGCAGGCCCCCTCCCTTCTCCCCCTAGGGCTTTTCTGGTGGGTGAGGGGATCTTCGCGCAGAACTATGTCGGAGACCCAAAGTGGCTACCAAGGGTCATACTAGATCTAACTGGACCCTGCTCTTATAGGGTCCAGCTTGACAATGGACGACTATGGCAGTGCCATCTAAACCAGCTGTGCCGCCGGACAACCGTGGGGCCGCCCCAACCAGCCACATCGTCTGCACAAGCACCACAGCCGGGGCCTGCTTGCCCGTTGGCTGCCCGACCTGCCCAGCCACGACCAACTGCAGCTCAACCTTCTCCAGATGCCTTCCCCGCTCCACGCCGGCGCGCGCCACCCCCATTTCAAGCGAAGGACACTTACCTTCAAACATTCCTGCTGGTCCAGGGGGCGGGTCTTCCAGTCTGGTGCATCACAGCAGCAGACCTCCTCCTCCAGCAACGATGGACACTCCCATTTCTCGGTGTTTGCAGCACGTGCACAGAAGACCAGCCTATTTAAAGGACTACGCATGCGCTGTCTGGGGGGGAAGGGGTGTTGTGTTGTCTCGATGCAGCCGGCAGGTGCGGCCAGAGCCACATGCTCCTGATTGGCTCTGGCGCGCCAGCCGGCCGGTGGAAGAAATGCCGGCCACTGATTGGCTACCCGGCTGACAGCTGTCAAATATAAATAGCTGTCAGGTGGGCTCCTTCTTGTTCGTGTTCTGAGTTGTTGTTGCCTGTTCTTCGTTAATAAAGCTGACTTGTTTTACCTCAGTGCTTCGTCTTTAAAAGTTGGTATATGTCACTGAGGAATTTGTCTAGGCCTGTGTTTCTCAATCTTGGCCATTTGAAGAGGGATGGACTTCAGCTCCTAGAACTCCCTAGAGAACACTCTTCAAGTGGTCAAAGTTGAGAAACCCTGGACTAGAGTATATAAAGGTACTTCAAATTTAAGTTGGAAATGTGAACAAAAAGAGGGGACATTATACCATAATGTGAATGTGTCAACAAGCCATAAAATTTTAAATTTAAAATATTAATATACAATTAAAACCAGAGGCTTTTTTTTAAGACTGATTGATAAACAATTTGAAAAAAATATGGCATTTTGTTTCTATACATGACTGCAGTGAGATTATAATATAAAGATAGAAAGATTTTACATTACCCATAATGGAGGAATAGATGGTGACATTGATGGAACTTGCTGAGATAATCAAATTGACATCTTCGACCAGAGAAAAGACATTATCTAATGCTGATTGGAAACTTTTTATAGACTTTTTGCATGAAACAGACAAAATTTAACTTATTAACATCTATTTTGATGATCAGAAAAAAAATATTACAAAAAAAGTCTAAGGGTTTGATTTCAGTTGTTTTCTCCTGCAATCTGATTCCAATCTGGAATGTCTCTTTACCAGTGGTGGGATTCAATCAATTTGCACCCCTTCGGGAGAACCGGTTGTTAACTTTCTGAGCAGTTTGGTGAATTGGTTGTTGGAAGAAATCATTAGGGCAGAGAACCGGTTGTTGAATTATTTGAATTCCACCACTGCTCTTTACTCTCACTTGCCTTTAGCTGGTAATTTCACCACAGATATATACTAGATGATCATAGGACTGTTTGGCATTGAAGTAAAAAAAAAAATGGTCAGCCTAAAATTTAATGTTCATTCTGATCACATCATATTGTATTATATATTTTTTTCCTGAAAGGATGCCTACCAGGTCATAGGAGTATCTCATAAATGAGATTATATTGAACATACAGTATTCACCCATATTTCATTTGCAAAAAATATAAACACAGATATGTTGATTAATTTAATAAAATAACTGAAGTACAGCTTTAAAAATTTGAATGCAAATATAAGTATTTGTTGAGTATCTTTTTCTTAAACAAGAGGTATGTGAGGGCAATTAGGCATTCCTCCTTATACACCCTTTCTTGTACACAGCAGTCTTGATGTAGGTTAGTTACCTTTCTAGTATTCTAAACCAGAATAATAGTTGACAACTATGTAGTTAAACCACTGTGTGGCTTTCCTTTGGAATTCTACCTATTTCCAGTTAGCTATCTAGAGAAAGAGGTAATGAATATAGGCAGGACTTTGTGTCAAGTTATTACTTGGACTTGCTGTGGCTTCCATTGCTTGGATTACAGGTTAGATATTGAGGGGCCTAGCAAGTTAGATATTGAGGACCCTAGCAGTGGGATCTCAGATGATTTGACTGCTATCATCTGTAACCTCTGTAGGCAAGACATCTCAATGGTTTAGAAAAATCTTTCATCTGTTGTGTGAATTGGAGATACATTATTGTTGTTAGTTGTGAAATTGTTTCCGACCCATCCCAACACCCTGGACAACAATCCTCCAAGCCTTCCTGTTCTCTACCATCATTGAATGGAGTCCATTCAAGCTCACATCTACTGCTTCGGTGACTCCATCTAACCACCTACTATAATATTACAAATATAATATTAATTTTTTTTAAAAAGGAAATGCTAGATTACAGGCTGATAGAATTTGTTTGTCTTGAATAAGTGTCTGTTCTTTAAATCTGAAAATGTAGTGATGTATTGCTAAAAGTGAGAGAAAGGTACTTTGTGCATACTTATGAATATTGTTTCAGTATACCTTTTTCATGATTATAGAAAAATAATTGAAACATAGACTGGGTATTTCTGATTCACAAAGGAGAGATCAAGATGCAAATCTCTGGTCCTTTAGTATTCCTTCTTTCCTTCTAATAATTGCTGATAGATAATGTGAGAGCATCTACTCAGAAATAGGTCTAATTGAGTTCAGTGTTTTCCTTGAAAAAATGGGCAAAAGTTTGAAACTAGTCAATATTTGCTTCATTGCTTGAATTACCTGTCAAACCACAAAACTAACTCATTATATTTAGGATAGGTACTGCTATAAATACAAATGCATACCCCCATTTTTATTTAAAGTTATAACAAGTATTTCCATACTAGCAATTTATAATACCACCTAGCCATTGAAGTAGTAATACATTGCTAACACAAATAGGATTTATTGTTGGTAGTAAAGTAATACTTGAGCGAGCCTTTAAATCACTTATGCAGAGTTCTAAAATGAAAAACAAAAGCAGGATCAATTGGGAACTTTTCTATATTTTTTAATTAATGGTGCCTAAATCATATTTTTTCCCCAAACCATATTAGCTGAAATAGCCAAGAATATTGGATGGTAAAGTTTCCAAGTCAAATATCAAAAATGAGAAATTGATCACTCAGATTTTCTTTTGTTTCCAAACAAAAGCCTCATGTTCAGCCTGATTCCATGGATTATTTAACAAGTTGTTTGAAAGTTCTACTTAAGATCCTAAAGAACTGAAGTAGAGTTTTTAACATATATAAGACAAGACCAGACTATCTCAAAAGGTAGCTCTGAAACGAACACAGACTCTTTTATATTCACCTAAAGTATCATTTGATTTTGCTCTCTGAGAAATGTGTGTTAATAGGTCATAAAAATTACAAAACCACAGATTTAAAAGGCCTATTCAGATCACTTCCCTCAGTGCAACAATCCATATTTAAGCATTTGCAATAGATCAGGACTGTTAAACTTGGGGGCCACGGGCTGGATGTATCACACGCTGGCTACGCCCATGCCTGGTTTAGCGAAGGGGGAAAAAATCCCGATATGTCATGTGATGTTGCCATGACAATGCAAGTTTGACACCCCTGAAATAGATAGTTGCACATTCCTTATTGCATACATCCTGAGATGTGGGAGAAATCATCCTTCTTGCTATTTCTTTCCATATTGAATGTGTTCCCGCTGTTAAGAGAAATGTCCTTTTTTAAAATTGGAATCTGACTGCAATAATTTAAATTCATTAAGTCATATCCTGTCATATCAGATGATACAGAGCAGATCCCAATCTTCTTCTGTGTGAATCATTTCAGGTGCTTGAATAATGCTATTGTATACTACTTTAGTATCTTACTGAAACTGACAGCCTCAGGAGCCTGGTGGAATGCTGAAGTAATACATTCTTTAACTGGGGAGCAGATTGAATTACATTCTACAATTCTCAAGGCTAAACATTTCCACTCTTCCATCCCTTTTCAAAGAACTTATACTATTCACCTAATATCCTCATTGGCCTTCTCTGAACCCACTGACTCTTTCTTAGTGCAACAATCAGAATTGGACACAATAATTAAAGTGAAGTCTGACCTATATAGAATAAACTGGAATAATTATACCCCCTGATTCAGATTGCAGTTTCCTGTTTTGTAGTTGCCATAAAGTACTGACTTGTTCTATTTGTAATCCACTACTAATATTTTTTCACAAGTATTATTGTGAACCAAATATCTACGCCTGCATCTGATTTTCATTTTTAAACTTCATCATTGAGATTAAAGCCTGATTAGATTGCAATTTTGTAAGCCAATAAGATTCCCAGGTATAACATGTAATATGTGTCTGTTCTCAGTGAATTTGCATTTACACAGAAAGAACAGATATGTAGTTTGAGGTTGCTCCTATATTCCATCAGTGTATAATTACGAAGCTGGTAATAGGTGTCCATGTTCAGAGAGATCACTTGGACCTCTAATAACCAGGTGCTGTCTCTGGCCAGAAGCACCCATTATCAGCTTCAGTGATAGACCAACAATCCTGCACTGTTCACTACAACTATTATTGTCCATGCACTGAGAACTTCACACAAAGATGGATTTTATGTGAGGGTATTCTTGCGCTTTGTCCAGAAGGTTACAGCTACTCCAGATGTAGCCTCCAGTTTGCTAAGAAGAGTACATGGCTACAGACATTACATATTTGTTTAAGCAATGTCTTTGGTCACGCATTATCTACCATGCCAGGGTAAAAAATTACTTTGTAACATGTCAACCACTGAACAATATTGGATAGGATACTTGATGGACTGCTCTCACTATTTCAGGCCACAGTCAGTTAGTATTTTTGTTAGGAGAAATGTTTCTCTGTATGAGATCTTACTCTATATCTTGTAATCACATTAAGGCAGATTTTCTTACTGGTAGGTGATACTTATACTCTGGAATATTCCCCTTCTTGAAATTTGTCATATAATTGGGTTTTTCGGGGCATCTATATAATGTTTATCTCTTCAAGTTCTTTTCTGCATGAAAAGTTTTGTTTTCTTTTTACTATGCATATGTCTATATGGTATATTATTGTTGTATGTTACATAATATTGTATATTACATACAGTGTATTGCTTTACAATATAATATCAGGTATAATTTAAACATATTACACTGTAATTATAAATAATGATAACTTCATATTTCTCTCCCTTTCACATTAGCATTTAAGTCCATTTGTCTAACTATGTTTCTGTCTTTTAGGGTTGGTAGCTTTTCTAGCCAATTTTGTATCACCTGCAGATTTGAAAAGTGTTCTCTCCCTATCTTATTTAAGTAATTAATTACAATGTTGAGGAGTACAGGAGTCTTAATGGACAAGATGGCATTAAGTAGATAGGTGGTGTGAAAGGCCTTACAACTCAAAGTAAGTGGAGATTATGTTCCAGCCAATATGCAAATTGATATCAAGGACATATTATATTAATTCTGTATTGACCCTCTCCAAGCCTTATGAAACCAAGTGCTGGATAAACGAAGCTATAGTACGAAAAATCTAATTCAATGTCTTTTTTTTTGCCAAGAGTTTAACTATTGCAAAGAATCAAGCAGGCAAAACAAAAATAATAAACCCTAGTTTAATATCATTTTTTCAGAGTGACCAAATGCCATGTAATGAGGCAAGTCTTGAATTGAATATTGAAGCAAGTATTGATTCTGGCCATAGAAGATTGAAAAATAATTCTCACATATTTTAGTGTCTTAGTTTCTTTTGCAACAATTTTGTTTATTTTCCAGCAGGGAATGTGACTGGTATTTTTGTTTTTAAAGATCACTACCCTTGCCTTAAAGTGGCTGATTATAAAACTTTCATCTCTACCATATAGGTCTAATGCTTCTAAAGCCCACTGTAGAAATAGCTACATTATCAATGGAATGCAAAACTAAAATAAATGATTAGCCAGTTTAGAAAAATGAAATTCATTGTTTTCGGAACAATGGGTTTGTATTATGGAATTAACGTTGAAATTAAAAAAGGAAGGAAGCTAAAATGCAGCTTGGCTTCCTTGCTTTTCAGATAGAAATTAGCACAGAGACAGACATTGTAATATATTTTAACTTGTGTTGACAAGTTTTCATAGGGCTTCATGATCAAAAATAGTTTTAAGATAGTTTAACTATACTTAGTGTATGTATATATATATGTATGTATATATGTGTGTGTGTGTATATATGTATGTATGTGTGTATGTATGTATGTGTGTATGTATGTATGTATATGTGTGTGTGTGTATGTATGTGTATATATATATATATATATATATATATATATATATATATATATATATATATATATATATATATATATATATATATATATATATATATATATATATATATATTGTTTTCATAGATTTTCACAGGTGTAGGTATGCTGGTCTTGTTGTATTCGGATCTTTTCACATGTAAGATTGAGATTGTCTTGGCAACATTTCAATTCCTCTTCACCCAAGTGCCTATAAAAGAAGCCTTGACAGCTATCCAGAACAAACACAACCCCTCACCCCAAACACATCCTGGACCTGACCAACCACTGCCTAACCAACACATACTTCATCCATAATGGACAAAGATACAGACAGATAGAAGGAGCACCCATGGGATCACCCCTCTCATCTGTCATTGCAAACCTATACATGGAACATTTTGAAACTAATGCCTTAGATAAATCTGAACACAAACCCAAACTCTAGCTTAGATATGTTGATGACACTTTCGTGATTTGGCCACATGGGAAAGAAAAACTGGATAACTTCCTCACACATCTCAACAGCCTACACCCCAAAATAAAATTCACCATGGAAATAGAAGCAAACAACCAACTTTCCTTTCTGGACATCCTAATCTACAAAAAAAACCAGTGGCTCCCTAGGACACACCATCTACCAGAAAAACACACACACCAACCGCTACTTAAATGCACAATCCATCACCACCCTGCACAGATCAACTCTGTAGCCAAGACTCTCATCTCCAGAACCAAATGCCTAGCCGACAAAGACCACCTGAAAACTGAATTACACACACTCACAAACATATTAATCTCCAATGGATTCCAAAGAAAAACAATTACAAACCTAATCCAAAGGGAGACTCCCCCCAAAAAACTGAAACACAGAACAGGACAATGGCATCACCCTCCTCCCTTACATCAAAGACACCACAAATAAAATCAGCAAATTTCTCCACAAACACATTATCAACATTGACCAAAAACATATTTGGTCAACATTGACCAAAAAATAGGCAACATCTTAAGAAACCCCAAAGACAAAATCCAGCTAGAAAACCAAGGAGTCTACGAAATACTATGCAAAATCTGCCCTGCAACATGCATAGGACAAACGAACAGGAGAATAAATGCATGCATTGCAGAACACAAAAACGCAGTAAAAAAAAAAGAAAAAACTTCCTCCCTTTTCCAGCACCTTAAAGCTATAGGACATGAAATTAATTTTGAAGAAACCCGGTTAATCTCCAAAACAGAACACTTCAACAAGAGAATAATTATGGAAATTATGGAAATAGAGAAACAACATGAATAAACGTGATGATACCTCCTGCCTACCAGATATCTGGAAACCAGCCCCAGTCAACAAACAAGCCCCACCCACCACCCAGGTCATTACAACACAAAACAACAATGGACATACAGCCAGCACCAATCAGCACCAATCTACCAATCATGATACAACCACACAACCATTCATTCCACTTACTGAAAAAAGCTAGCACTCCACACACACCCGCCAAGATTTATAGAAAGACGGCAACTTCAATCACACTTTAAGCCCAAAACCCAGCCTGAAGATGGTGAGTGAGACCTCGATGAAACGTTGCCAAGACAATATCAATCTTACACGGGAAAAGACCTGATTACAACAAGACCAGCATGAGCATATATATGTATATGTATATGTATATGTATATGTATATGTATATGTATATGTATATGTATATGTATATGTATATGTATATGTATATGTATATGTATATGTATATGTATATGTATATGTATATGTATATGTATATGTATATGTATATGTATATGTATATGTATATGTATATGCATATGCATATGCATATGCATATGCATATGCATATGCATATGCATATGCATATGCATATGTATATGTATATGTATATGTATATGTATATGTATATGTATATATTCTCTTTCTGTCTTTCTCTCTCTGTGTTATGTCACTGAAATGTAAGTAACTCACTACCCTTTTTCTCATAATAATGTATTGTTAAAGGATTAAATCTTTGGGCTTTAGCTAATTGCTTTTGAAATAATATATTATTTCTGTTAGTTTTGTCTCTTTTAAAGTTCTGTTCTATGTCTGGCATATTGTACACATCAAATTATATGTACTGTATAATATATGGCACATGTTATAGATTAAAATCATACCTACCTGTTTGCATGTTGTATTTAATTGAATCCTGGGTTGGAGTTAGATGTCAAGCAAAACACAGAGAAGGGAAAGGGAGAGAGGGAGGGAGGATAGAGAGAGAGGGAGAGATTCAGTTTTAACCCCAAACAGATTTCTTTTTAATTGAGATAAATTATTCTGGTTAGCAACAGCATTTGAACAAAGATTAGCATAGGGTCATGCTCTGCCTGTCTACTGGACAACCCCTCCCCCTCCCAAAGTGTGGAGTAGGTAAGTAAAATTTGATTTTTTAAGGAACTCTATAAGTATTTTTACCCAGCATTCTGACCCACAGACTCAAAATAATTTTTGGTGACTCTGACATGTTCATGTCACAATATATATATATATATATATATTTCTTCATTAAAAGCATAAAATATAAAAAAGAAGCAGATATTTATCTGTGGCTGGCAATAGTGACTACTCGTTTAACAAAAACAGCTTTGCTTTTCACTAATCATTTGCAAGTTAAAATTAATGATATTGGAATATTGTGTAGCTACTTCTCCCATTCCATAGAAATCCAGGTGTTGAATTCACCAAGCCATCTCCATGCATTTGTTGGGAATTATAAAGATGGACACATAAATACAGCCCACATAAGATTTATAAAAGTTGAGAATGGGTCAAAGCATGCAGTCTTGATGTCTGTTACAGATACTTTATTTTACATTGTTGGCCATCCTCAAAAGCCCAATTACAATTCTTAGCTTGGTATCACAAAAGAGAACTGTATAAAATTATGCACGAAGTAGGAACAATAGATAAATCTTTTTCTCCTTCCCATTGTATTAGAAATCAAGTTCAACCTATGAAAGTAAATACTTTGGGATTCTGCTAGATAAAATAATATAAACTATAAAATCTGCTATCTTACAAATGCGGTGTTATCATCAGCTTCAGTGTCTTCCAATGTGAATAAACAATTCAAGAAGCCTGCAACTGTTAAGGGCTACTTGATACTTAAAAAAAATTTTAAAATTCAAATTAGATGTAAATAATCTACAAATTACAATTAACAACTCAGTATAATAATACATTCACTACTAGCTCCCCCAATATAATATGTGTTAATAATGCAAGAAAATGTTTGTGGCCATTTCCATAATGCTTGTTGTAATAACAAAATGCCTGGACTTTCCATTCTAAGGGCAGGGACCAAAGTTTTGCAGATTTTGCACTAGCTGGATAGCTAGTGAACATGGAATGGAGACCATTCAACTTATTTTGAAGAAGTGATCCATATCATTTTACCCTTCTGATGCTATTTCAAATGGAAAGGATATCTATTTATTTATTTGTTTATTTTTCAAGTTTCGCATTGTGACTCTGGGGGTTTACATTAAAACAAACAAAAAACAAAAAGAATAAACAGAATACAGATAAAACAAGAACAAGAAATATAACCATTTTTTTAAAAAAAAACCTATGAAATATAATCAGTGGAAAAATATGAGTTCTGCATCAACCCTTTAGATCCTGAAACAGAGAAACAGAAGCATGTTTTCAGAGCTTTCCCAAAGGGCAGGTAGGGTCAAGGACAATTTAATCTTTAAGAGGAAGATATTCCAGAAGGTGGGTGCCATGCAGAAAAGTCTCTCTTACTGAATCCCATCACATGATGCTTCTTAATAGACAGGACTGGTGACATGCCTCTTCTGCAGGGGTGGAATCTATCGGTTTGCAAATGTGAGCGTGCATGGTTCTCCCAAAGTCTGTTTTTGCTGGCAGAGTGCTTGGGCCACCACAGGTCCTCCCGATATGAGTGACATTGAGCTGGCCATGCCTACATGACCCCCTGAGGTCAAATGCAAGCATGATGCAGCCCTCAATGAAATTGAGTTTGACGCCCCTGCTTTAGACAGACATATTTGTCCAAGTCCTTCCTAAATGTGGTGTCCAGAACTGAACACAATATTCTTGGTTCAGCCTGACCAAACCAGGATAGGAAAAACAATGCATGCTTCTATTAGTACAGATTCAGATTCAGATTGCATTTGTTTTGATTTTTGTTTTGCAGCCGCATCACACTGTTTGTTCATGGTCTGCTAAGATACCTAGATATTTTTTGCATTTTCTACTGCTTAGTATGTCCCTCTGTCCCATAGTCATATCTCTGATTTTTCCTTGTTTAAACTTCTCTTACAGATTTTTGCCCAATGTCACAATTCTCGTGAATGTTGATATGGTCCTTTAGGGTATTTCTTAATTTTATAATCATATTTTTTAATCTGTCACCAAGTCATTTGTAGTTCTTTGGACAGTGGAATGTTTTACTAGTATGCAAGCAGTATTTCTGTACTATTATGTAAGAATTGTTTATAAAGTAGGGAAATTCTATTTTTTCTTTGGGTAAAGGTCCAAACATTGCAACTGGAAAGATGGAATGGGGCAAGGAGCCGAGGTGGCGCAGTAGTTAGGGTGCAGTACTGCAGGCCACTTCAGCTGACTGTTATCTGCAGTTCAGCGGTTCTAATCTCACCGGCTCAAGGTTGACTCAGCCTTCCATCCTTCCGAGGTGGGTGAAATGAGGACCCAGACTGTGGGGGCGATATGCTGACTCTGTAAATCGCTTAGAGAGGGCTGAAAGCCCTATGAAGCGGTATATAAGTCTAACTGCTATTGCTATTGCTATTTACATTGGGGGAGAAATGTAGTTTGTTTTTTAAACACTTTTTAAATTTTACTGAAAATATAAGGGAAAAAATATAAACATCATAAATTTGTACCTATTGACAGTGGTCCAAATTGTAGGTGCCATTCAACTGAATATATACACTAAGACAAAATTCTCTTCAGTCCCTCCAGTTGAACATCTTGAAAATTCCTTTTGTTCCATACTGAAAGATCAAACAGCAAAGTTATTAACTAGTGTGTGTGTATAAGATTAAACTGTATATATTTATTAAGTATTACCTCAATGCATCAAGATGTACAGTACCTCAAACTTGCTCACAGGATGATAGAGGTTAATTCTAGTCATGCTCACCAGGGTAGATGAGGAGATACACTTGTCACCTTCCCAGCTTTGTAACTGAGATCTAAGCTTTCAGTTCATGACTATTTGGCCAGAAGCTCCAAATGAAATTTCAGAGGGGAAAAAATGATACATTCCAAGCAACTTTAAAAATAGAAATATTAGTCTCCGCACTTTGCACATTGTATTAAAAAGGCAAGCAATAATTTGCCAAATTGCTGAGGTTTCATTGCTGTACACACTAAGAAAAACTAAAGTTCAAAGTTACACAGCTCGGCATTAGCTGTCAGTTCCTTCCTTCCTTCCTTCCTTCCTTCCTTCCTTCCTTCCTTCCTTCCTTCCTTCCTTCCTTCCTTCCTTTCTTCCTTTTTTTCCTTCCTACTTTGCAAGAGATTCCAAGAAAGATTTAACTGATGGAAGTTTTCAACACATCAGGCATAGGTAAAATGAAGGCAGATAGGAGAATATTTAGGGTGAGATATATGTCCATTCCTATTTCCCTGAAAATGCACATTTCACATGTATTTCCATTAAATGAAAGGGAGGCTGGAGTTCTTTTTCTTTGCAAAACTTCTGCATAACAAATATCACCGGTGTTCTGTGTTTGTCCACAGCTCGGAGCTTGAGCAGAGTGTAGTTCTGTGATGACAGGAACAGCTGACTCATTAGCAGAGAGCAGCGAAAGGTAATTAACCCTGGGAAAAGTACAGCTGCCATGCGAGCTGTTCCTTTCTGTAGGATCTGATTAGAAATTAGTGTTAAACCACTGATTCTTTAAAAAAAATGTCATTGATCATTCACTTTCACTTTCAGGTGTGGCCTCCTAAAAGGGGGCCTCAAATGATACTTAGGTGCTTTTTTAAAGGTCCTTCTCAAAATGAAAATGTTGCCTGAGTGAATGTGACCCACCTGTTTGGCTGCCAATTGACTTTTCTTATTATGATTTCTTGGCTATTTTGAGGACATCTTTAAATTCTGTAAAACAACTGAAACAATCCAATATTAAACCAGAGGCTTTTTATCTGAAAAGAAGAAATGGATGCACTTTTTTTAAAAAAATGTTGATTGCCTGAATTGATTTTTAGCATTCACTGACACTCATTTGGATAGTTGTCATTGGCTTATCTGGACAAACAACAGAGACTTCTTTGGGGGATGATGTATGTGGGGTTGGGATGGAAGTTGAGGCTAAGGCTAAGAATAGTAAAGGTACATCAGGGAAAACTCAAGTTAGAATGAGAAATGTATATGTTTTTGATATGGCATATGTGGCTTTGGTTAAGTTTTCCTAGGTTTTGATAAAAAGTTACATAATTATGGTGATGTAGAAAACCTTCGAAAGAGAAGCTTTGGACCACTTCTGCTGAAATGTAGTATTAACCCTTAAAGCACATTGCTTCAGTTTCCCAGACTTTTACAACTGCTTTGGAGGTTGGTTTTAGGTCTCTCTGCATTTACACTTTTCAAGCATCTGGATGGATTTAGGGGAAGGGATTTCTCTAGGGATTTGAAAATGAAGTCATGAACTGCCTGACACATTTAGAGCTGCATGATATCTCCTTCTCCTCCTCCTCCTCCTTTTTCCAAAATACATATTTTGAAAATATTAGTTGAGCTCTAATAATTTGATTTAATTTAGATGTATGGTGGTTGAAAATATCTGATACCTCTTTCAAACAAACCAGATTACTTGCAACCATTAAATGTATTCTTCTTAATCCAAATCTTCTAGACTAGTAAGAGATTTACTATAAAAATTTGTTTAGTCATTAAACACTCTTTACAAAATGGCATATAATGCCTTTGAAATATCATCATGATGTTGATATCCCAGACAAATTTCTCACATTTTCATCTGGCAACGTAGGGTAACTTCGATGGTAACAAACGCTGTAGGGTGTGGGTCACTAGTTGCTTAATACTGATAGCTCACACAAAATTGATAAAAAACATATTCAATCTGAATTATGTGTGAACGATGTTCCTCAATTTCAATATAAGATTGGCCAGTCATGTTGCTTTAAGGAAGTAGTTCAAAATCATAGGAAACTCTTATAATGTGAGATATTCCAGGATTGCATCTATTTTATAATACACATATTCATAGGGCATGCATTATCAGCAGTGATTGTTTAGAATCACAGTCCAGTAAGTAGCTTGTGAATATAACTATTAGGGCAGTTGCAAATCTTTTAGAAGCAGCAGACTGCTTTTCACAAGGTCCTGTTGAATTTAATGAACATATGTGATTTGCATGCTCAAAGATGGCACACTTCTTTCTTTTGTGTGACTACCTCCTCCCCTCCTTAGGGTATGTCTGTCATGTCTATTGAAGGGAGAATTCTTTGTTCATAGAGAAGAGCAAGACTGTGTCTGAGAGCTGAATGGCATAGATCTTTCTTCATGTTGTAATTGTTGGTTTGAAAGTACTTCCAGTGTGCAAAGTGCTTTATCATGCTTATATTTTCTTTTAAAGCATTTGCCTAATAAGATCTAAAGTTGGAAGGCAGAGCAAAAGGCCCCTTGAAATAATTACAAAAACCCAGACAAAAAAAGAATTACAGTACACGTTCTGCTTTAACTTTCCCCTCCTATTGAAGTTGTAACAGGCCAAGTTTAAAGTTTCTTTATGAAGAAGTTGTATCTTTCATGCCAACTCTTATAAAGATCAAAAATACAAAAATACATTGACAACTTTTGCTCAGTGCAAAATATAGTATATCTATCTGCAGTGGTGAGATTCCCTTACCTACATGAGCACATGCATGTGCAGAAGGTCACACATTATGTCAGGGCAGGTGGGAGGAGCCTCCTGCAGCCACCGTTACCTGTTCACCCAAACCGAGAGAATCGGCTGAATACCACCACTGCCTATCGGGATTTCAGATCTCCCTAAAATTTCTTACACTTTATTTACAAATAAGTATATTATCTTGTCTTCTGGAGGAACAACAATAGATTATATCATCATATGTGGACACCGTGGTTCAATGTAGTCAAGGAAGTAGAGAAATTCTAGAACTGATTATTCAGCTGTACTTCTCCTCACCTTTTTTTTTCCTTCTTGAAGGTAACTCCTTGCTCTGTGGTAGTGGAAATATCATAGCTGTAACAATCAGTGTGGAAAAACTCTTATTATTGAGGAGGAACTCTCTTCTTCTTTATTACATATAGTTGTAGAACAGTGGTGGGTTCCAGATTCCGGTTGGAATGGCCCGGAGTCACTCACATGCACACACGCATGCATTGTAGTGTCAAATGATGCTTCCGCAAGCATCTGTGATGCCATGCGCGTGCGTGGAAGTGCCAAAAGTTTAAAGCACAGGTAAAGAGTGCGGGTGGGTGGGTGGGCCCTCCAGAGCACCATACCGGAACGGTACCCGGTGCTCCGGGCAGGATCTGGTACGCCCGTACTGGGGCGTACCATCTGCAACCCACCACTGTTGTAGAATTAAAAAGTTGACTTTTCCAGCAAGCCGGCTTGGCCTGAACAGAATAAAATAAATGATTAATTTAATTGTTAATTTTAATCTAATTTTTAAAATTGTATTGTTAATATTAATTGGGTTTGTTTTTGGATACTTTATTTAATTTCCTTTTTAACTTTTGTAATATGTGTTTTTTTTTAATGTTGTACGCCGCCCTGAGTCCTTTGGGAGAAGGGCGGCATATGAATCCAATAAACAAACAAACAAACAAACAATTGCAGTCCAAAAGCATAAGATAACCACTATAGTTATCTCTGCAGAATATAGCAAAGATGGTTTTGCTAATTTTCTGTCCAGTCCATCATGATGTGTTTTGGTTCTGAGTGCTGCTTTATTTGGATGTATTATCAATATATACGCAACTGATATCGGGCAGAGACTATACAACTTTCCTACATTTCAGTGACATTTGCACAGGGCACACTTGATGGGATGGCCTCGGAGCCTTCTTACTGGTCTGCATCAAATATTCGTATTAAGCTTCTCCAAACCAATAGGACTGCATGGAAATTCTGATCTCTGCCATTTTCTCTCTTTTTTAAAAAAAATAATAATTATGAAAACTCTTATAGTCTTCACTTTTACTTTTTTTTAAGATTGTACATCAATACAATTTATTTTTGTAACATTGTACAAAATACAGATTGAACTAAGCTATTTGTATTTTGTAAACACTTCAGTTAAACTATTAATTTCAATTTGAGCAAAATTTGGAAGCACAGGAAGTATAAGATATTCCAATTTGTCCTTTGTTTTCTGAATGAGCATCTGATTTCTAAAGCCATACATGAATAACTGAACAAAATGTTTATCTGTATTCTTGTTAGAAGAAACCCGGGAACTTTAAGGAGTGCTACTATATTATGGTTGCTTTTGAACAAATCATTTATCTATAGACAACTTTTATATATGTAAATGCATATATTTTCCATTTTAGTGTGTTAATTTTCTTTTTTTCCCCTTTTTAAAAATATCTTTGTCTATAGTCTATTTTTCTCAGTAGCAACAAATAATAGTAAGGCTAACAGATCAGGGGTATAAAATATATAGACAATCTCCAGACAGCAGCACATTTACTGTATTCAGCTTAGTGGTTGTCCAGATTTTTGTAACCTGATCTGGGAACCAGTTATCCGATTCTTTCCAAAATATTATTTATTTTGATAAAAGTGTTCAAATACTTTTTTTTTTGCTGTAAATGGCATTTTGATTAAAATGAACTTTGTTTTTGAATTTAAAATAAATTGCTATGAAATTATAAAGCTGTTGTGGCATGATTGTATTACAAATATTGCATATAGTTCTAACCCAGGCCTTGAAGTTAAGTGGTTAATTCATTAGCACAGAGTTGCCATAGCTACCCCTGGAGAAGAGACAACAACTTTTCTTTCTTTTGCAGTATTCTTTGAAATTAGAGACAAAAAAACAAACAAGCAAATCAATGGATGGTTTTTTTTTTTTTTTTTAAAAAAGTGGATTCATAAAGATTAACCTGAAAATTACAGTCCTCAGATTTTGTCATTTTAATATTTTAGCTCTCATACACTTACCTGATTTTAAAAAATGTGAAAGTCTGCTTCAACTATTTGCTTCTTCAAAACATGAGAGAAACTGCTTTTGGGTTATGCTTTTAATGTGCAGTCAACAAAGTTCTTCAACATATGAGTTATTCAACATACAATCAACAACAAGGGGGGGGGGGAGACTTGATTATGTCTAACACCTAATCTATTCCCAGACCCAACTTTATTCATTACAAACACTCCCTTGAAAGGCTTGTTGGGAAGAAAATTGAATTCATCACCCTGTATACATCTTCTAGCATCAGTATCACTAGATTTCTTTTTCTTTTTGAAGCCTGTTTAATATCCAGATGCATTCTCCCAAAAGTGTTAATGGAGGTCATTCCTGTTGCCTCCTTTTTCTGGGTACAGCCAAAAGAGTTTTTGCCCGTTTGATAGTTGCAGAGAGGGAGAAAAATGATGCACTTCTACCGATTTCACCTTCAGCTTGAAAGCAGCAGTGATTAACACGACTTTTGCAAACTTTCTGTGTAGTTACAAGGACAGCTTCAATCTTCTGTCATTTTTTTGCATTACCTATGATTATGCTTTTACCACCAAAATGCATTTATTTTAAAGGTAACAATACTGACTCGGAGAATAGCTTATGTTTCATCTATATTTATCAGCACTCACTGTACGTTTGTGTCTTCATTACCAGGAAATATTAAGGCACATTGTGCCATCTATTCCTGTTTACAGTTTATTATGCAGAGATAGGAAACACTTAGCATGTAAAATGAATGTAGAAATTATTCCTGGATAGAAACACGGACATTTCCCACTCGTTGGCTCTTTCTCCTCCATCACCGGATCAGAGTGTAATTGTCAGTAATCAGGCCTGCTTGCTGCTGATAAAACCACTCTGAATGCTAGCAGCCTTCTTTGTGTGATGACTCAATTATTCCAGAAGTGCCTCATCAAATCTGCCCCATCAGCTGGGCTAATAAATAAGGAGAAGAAACTGGCCCCCCAAAGCAAATTATAAATCCATTTGCATTAACCATTTCGCTGGTCCATGATCTAGGCAGAAATAAGCATGGCAGATTGTGTTAAGCTTATTTGAATATGTTTATAATGTTTACAGCAGGCACCTCTTCCTCCCTCCTTCTCTGCCTCTCTCTCTCTCTCTCTTAAAGCACAAGGTGTTGGAACTATCATCCACAACAGTATCTAAATGCAGTTGTGTTAATTAACATAAGGAGTTGGGTATCTTTGTGGCAGATTTTGTAGCTTAAATCAAGTAAAAGTTAAACCCTCCTGCTAAGCAAAATAGCTTATACAAGGCAATACAGGTTGCTGCTAGATATTACAAAAAGAAATGCAGAGGTAAGGTGTAGACAACTATAGAGGTGAAAAGTCTTTTTTGTACAGCTAGCAGCTCACCTGTTCTCATTGTGTCATGCCAAGAGCTCAAGCAGAGTTAAACTAAGAATCTTAAAACACTATGGATTATTGTACACTCAATTCAGTGTGTCTGTTACAGTGTAAAAGCTAAAAAGAAACATTACTCTACCTCTAGTCTTTTGGCTTGATCCCAAACTATGTTTCAAGATCCAATCATGTTTTATTCATGTATGCTTCTGGTTTGTAGAACCTTTTATAGCTGTGGGCCATAGTAGAATATTGGGTCTAGTGGGAAGCTGATAGCATAAAGAGGCAGGTGTCAGTAATTGTGAAAGCCAAGCTTGACTGAGAAATAGCAATAGACTTATATACCGCTTTCCAGCCCTCTTTAAGCAGTTTACAGTGTCAGCATATTGTCCCCAAATGCCTATAAAGAAAGACAGGAGGGAGAAAAGCTTGCCATAGGAAGCCACTTTGCAAATAAAAGACTCGGCCTTGCTCTCACCAACATCATTTGGGAGACAAAGAACAGAGAAGGTTGATATATTTGCAGAGATCACACTGCTACACAGCCACTTGAGCGATGGCATGACAAGCATCTCAACTACCTATCTGGCCCTTCAACAAGAGACTATATTCAATTTGAACTACTAGTTATTTACCAGAGTGACTAGTTACTATGAAAGAAAAGTCAAGATGTCAATCATTTGGTGATGGAGTTAAATCCAATTTAATGGCATTCAATAAACCAGTTACTTACAGAAAAGGTGTCCATAGAAGGAATGTACAGATTCTGCCTCGAAGTAGAGCACTATGGTCTCTATAGTAGAGTAAGGATTGAAAGCTTGTGGCCTTCCACTCATGAACATTTCCTCCCAACAGCCTTGGTCACAATGCCCTTTAAAATTGAGATTATACATACATACTTTACCCATTTTAAAAATTTAGCATAATGGGAAGTCTTATTCATATGCCATGAGCCATAAGGTAATCAAGGTTAGTCAGGTTCCTTCCACCCTCCAGCAAATTCAATATCATATTTCATTCGTAGATGTGCAAGTCCTTGCAGTTCCTATTGGCAATTTCTTCCCATCTTTGCAGCAGATAAACAAAATCCCATGCTACCTGCTAGTAGCAGTCTAATCTACAGTCATGAGAGCAGATGGTAGCCTACAAATATTACATGAATTGTAAATAATATACAGTAAATAAGTAGGTAGGACCAATCGACATTCAGGTGACTCAGAATACTTACAACTGTAAATAAAAAAAGTTTTTATCTGGGCTGCAAATTCAGAATTTTCTGTACTCCTTTTCTTCCTTCTAGTGGTGATCTGGACTTTTGCAACCCTAAATATAACAATCCTAGTCCAGCACAAATTAATATAATAGTTATAATAGTCACAGGTCTACATATTGTCTTTCTGAAATAACTGCAAATTGCAGCATCTTTTTTTCTTCAAAAAAAAAATTGCAATCCATTCCAGAATATGTTCTGATCATTTAAAGATTTTGGAATAGTAAAGTTTATAACAAATTGTAAAATTCTAAATAAAAACAGAATTAGAATACTCTAAATATGTTCACCAGCACCTCATTGATAATAATTATAATAGCATTACATGAGACCAAAACATGATGATGATGATGATGATGATGATGATGATGATAAGCATGTAACAGTGATACCCATTGTCATCGGGGCACTTGATACCATGTCCAAGAATATTATAAAACACATCAATAAATTGCAGCTTCCTGCAATAACACCACTGGAACTGCAAAAACTATGCTACTCGGAACAGCATATATTTTAAGAAGATACTTGGTTGATACCTAGGACATTGGCAACAACTTGTATCAACTATTTGTACCAGTCAATGGTATTTGTGGCACATTTTAAAATGTTCAGTTGACTGAATTTTATGTTTAATGAATAATAATAATTATTATTATTATTATAGAATTGTATCACAGCGGCCAGTTGTTTCACCGGATTTGGCATTGATTACTAGTCAGGCCCCACCAAGAGGCCTAGGACATCGTAATGTATTTTCGTAATATGCGTGCAGACCCAAGCAGTGTGGCTTTTTGCATTTGACTGATGGTGATTTTGTCAATTTTTAACTGTTTTAAATGTAATTCCAGTGCTTTTGGAATAGCACCCAGTGTGCCAATTAACACTGGAATTACCACTGCTGGTTTGTGCCATAATCGTTGAATTTCGATTTTTAAGTCCTGATATTTTGTGATTTTTTCGTGTTCCTTCTCGTCAACCCTACTATCACCTGGTATTGCGATGTCTATGATTGTAACCTTATTTTGCTCAACCAGTGTGATGTCTGGTGTATTATGCGCCAGTATTTTGTCTGTTTGTATGCGAAAATCCCACAAGATCTTGACCATCTGATTTTCGGTGACTTTTTCAGGCTGATGTTCCCACCAGTTTGTTGCTGTTTTAATATTATAATTTTTGCACAAATTCCAATGGATCATTTGTGCTACTGCATTGTACCGCAATTTATAATCAGTCTGCATGATTTTTTTTACAGCAGCTGAGTATGTGATCAACAGTTTCATCAGCTTCTTTGCAAAGTCTGCATTTGGCATCATCAGAGGATTTTTCTATTTTGGCCTTAATGGCATTGGTGCGGATAGCTTGTTCTTGCGCAGCCAGGATTAGTGACTCTGTTTCTTTCTTTAATGTACCTGTTGTTAACCACAACCAAGTTTGTTCACTGTGCACTTTATCTTTTATTTTTTCCAGAAATTGTCCATGCAGTGCTTTGTTCTGCCAACTCTCCATTCTTGATTTTATCACATCTTTTCTGTATTCTTGTTTCGTCTGTTGGGCCTTCAGTAGATTTTTGTTCTTTACTTCGATTAATAGATGTTCTTGACTTTCTCGCCAGATTTGGCATTGATTACTAGTCGGGCCCCACCCAAGGGCCTAGGACGTCGTAACGTATTTTTGTAATATGCGTGTAGATTCAAGCAGTGCGGCTTTTTGCATTTGACTGATGATGATTTTGTCAATTTTTAACTGTTTTAAATGTAATTCCAGTGCTTTTGGAATAGCACCCAGTGTGCCGATTACCACTGGAATTACCACTGCTGGTTTGTGCCATAATCGTTGAATAATAATAATAATAATAATGGCCAACTAATTAAATGCAATGAAAATGAAGTCTACAAATACTATTGTCAGGGGACAGTATACCAACAGAGTTAAGAAAATTTTGAAATCTAAATTGAATGGTGGAAATACAATCAAGGCCATAAATACCTGGGCAATACCAGTTATAAGATACACAGCTGGTATAGTTAACTGGACACAAGCTGATTTGGACATTTTGGACCAAAAAACCAGGAAACTAATGACAATGCACTACAGTTTA
>NW_028261382.1:143983660-143986160 GCF_051295495.1 Thamnophis sirtalis
TCCTCAGGGAAAGTTGTGATCAGCGAATGAAGTGGTTTTTTAGCTTTCCCGACTCAGGACAACCCTAATAGGTGTTTGTTGTTTGAATCTGAGCTTTGGTTCAAAAGTAACACTTTCTGGTCGAATTGAGTTCTTTCGTCAATTCTGAGATACACTTTGGTCTAACTCCTCAGGGAAAGCTCTGATCAGCGAATGAAGTGGTTTTTTAGCTTTCTCGACAGAATACCCCTAATAGATGTTTGTTGTTTGAATCAGAGCATTGGTTCAAAAGTAACACTTTCTGGTTGAATTGAGTTCTTTTGCCAATTCTGAGATACGCTTTGGTCTAACAACTCAGGGAAAGCTCTGATCAGCGAATGAAGTGGTTTTTTAGCTTTCTCGACAGAATACCCCTAATAGATGTTTGTTGTTTGAATCAGAGCATTGGTTCAAAAGTAACACTTTCTGGTTGAATTGAGTTCTTTTGCCAATTCTGAGATACGCTTTGGTCTAACAACTCAGGGAAAGCTCTGATCAGCGAATGAAGTGGTTTTTTAGCTTTCCCAACTCAGGACACCCATTATAGGTGATTGTTGTTTGTTGTTCGAATCTAACCCTAACCCTAACCCTAACCCTAACCCTAACCCTAACCCTAACCCTAACCCTAACCCTAACCCTAACCCTAACCCTAACCCTAACCCTAACCCTAACCCTAACCCTAACCCTAACCCTAACCCTAACCCTAACCCTAACCCTAACCCTAACCCTAACCCTAACCCTAACCCTAACCCTAACCCTAACCAATCAGAGCTTTGGTTCAAAACTTTCTGGTTGAATTGAGTTCTTTCGCCAATTCTGAGATACAGTTTGGTCTAACTCCTCAGGAAAAGCTCTGATCAGTGAATGAAGTGGTTTTTTAGCTTTCCCGACTGAGGACACCCCTAATAGGTGTTTGTTATTTGAATATGAGCTTTGGTTCAAAAGTAACACTTTCTGGTTCAATTGACTTCTTTCACCAATTCCGAGATACACTTTAGTCTAACTCCTCAGGGAAAGCTCTGATCAGCGAATGTAATGGTTTTTTAGCTTTTCCAATTCAAGACACCCCTAATAGGTGTTTGTTGTTCGAATCTGAGCTTTGGTTCAAAAGTAACACTTTCTGGTTGAATTGCCTTCTTTCACCAATTCCGAGATACACTTTGGTCTAACTCCTCAGGGAAAGCTATGATCACCAAACGGAGTGGTTTTTTAGCTTTCTCGACAGAATACCCCTAATAGATGTTTGTTGTTCGAATCAGAGCTTTGGTTCAAAAGTAACACTTTCTGGTTGAATTGAGTTCTTTCGCCAATTCTGAGATACACTTTGGTCTAACTCCTCAGGGAAAGCTCTGATCAGCGAATGAAGTGGTTTTTTAGCTTTCCCAACTCAGGACACCCATTATAGGTGATTGTTGTTTATTGTTCGAATCTAACCCTAACCCTAACCCTAACCCTAACCCTAACCCTAACCCTAACCATAACCCAAACCCTAACCCTAACCCTAACCCTAACCCTAACCCTAACCCTAACCCTAACCCTAACCAATCAGAGCTTTGGTTCAAAAGTAACCCTTTCTGGTTGAATGGAGTTCTTTCACCAATTCCGAGATACACTTTGGTCTAACTCCTCAGGGAAAACTCTGATCACCAAACGGAGTGGTTTTTAGCTTTCTCGACTCAGAATACCCCTAATAGATGTTTGTTGTTCGAATCAGAGCTTTGGTTCACAAGTAACACTTTCTGGATGAATTGAGTTCTTTCGCCAATTCTGAGATACACTTTGGTCTAACTCCTCAGGGAAAGCTCTGATCAGCGAATGAAGTGGTTTTTTAGCTTTCCCAACTCAGGACACCCATTATAGGTGTTTGTTGTTGTTCGAATCTAACCCTAACCCTAACCCTAACCCTAACCAATCAGAGCTTTGGTTCAAAAGTAACACTTTCTGGTTGAATTGAGTTCTTTCGCCAATTCTGAGATACGGTTTGGTCAAACTCCTCAGGGAAAGTTGTGATCAGCGAATGAAGTGGTTTTTTAGCTTTCCCGACTCAGGACAACCCTAATAGGTGTTTGTTGTTTGAATCTGAGCTTTGGTTCAAAAGTAACACTTTCGGGTCGAATTGAGTTCTTTCGCCAATTCTGAGATACACTTTGGTCTAACTCCTCAGGGAAAACTCTGATCACAAAACGGAATGGTTTTTTTAGCTTTCTTGACTCAGGATACCCCAAATAGATGTTTGTTGTTCAAATCTGAGCTTTGGTTCAAAAGTAACACTTTCTGGTTGAATTGCCTTCTTTCACCAATTCTGAGATACACTTTGGTCTAACTCCTCAGGGAAAGCTCTGATCAGCGAATGAAGTGGTTTTTTAGCTTTCCCAACTCAGGACACCCATTATAGGTGATTGTTGTTTGTTGTTCGAATCTAACCCTAACCCTAACCCTAACCCTAACCCTAACCCTAACCCTAACCCTAACCCTAACCCTA
>NW_028261382.1:144153660-144158660 GCF_051295495.1 Thamnophis sirtalis
CTTTCCCAACTCAGGACACCCATTATAGGTGTTTGTTGTTTGTTGTTCGAATCTAACCCTAACCCTAACCCTAACCCTAACCCTAACCCTAACCCTAACCCTAACCCTAACCCTAACCCTAACCCTAACCCTAACCCTAACCCTAACCCTAACCCTAACCCTAACCCTAACCCTAACCCTAACCCTAACCCTAACCCTAACCCTAACCCTAACCCTAACCCTAACCCTAACCCTAACCCTAACCCTAACCCTAACCCTAACCCTAACCCTAACCCTAACCCTAACCCTAACCCTAACCCTAACCCTAACAAATCTGACCTTTGGTTCAAAAGTAACACTTTCTGGTTGAATTGCCTTCTTTCACCAATTCTGAGATACACTTTGGTCTAACTCCTCAGGGAAAGCTCTGATCAGCGAATGAAGTGGTTTTTTAGCTTTTCCAACTCAGGACACCGCTAATAGGTGTTTGTTGTACGAATCTGAGCTTTGGTTTAAAAGTAACACTTTCTGGTTGAATTGAGTACTTTCACCAATTCTGAGATATGGTTTTGTCAAACTCCTCAGGGAAAGCTGTGATCAGCGAATGAAGTGGTTTTTTTCGCTTTCCCGACTCAGGACACCCCTAATAGGTGTTTGTTGTTCGAATCTGAGCTTTGGTTCAAAAGTAACACTTTCTGGTTGAATTGAGTTCTTTCGTCAATTCTGAGATACACTTTGGTCTAACTCCTCAGGGAAAGCTATGATCACCAAACGGAGTGGTTTTTTTAGCTTTCTCGACAGAATACCCATAATAGATGTTTGTTGTTCGAATCAGAGCTTTGGTTCAAAAGTAACACTTTCTGGTTGAATTGAGTTCTTTCGCCAATTCTGAGATACACTTTGGTCCAACTCCTCAGGGAAAGCTCTGATCAGCGAATGAAGTGGTTTTTTAGCTTTCCCAACTCAGGACACCCATTATAGGTGTTTGTTGTTTGTTGTTCGAATCTAACCCTAACCCTAACCCTAACCCTAACCCTAACCCTAACCCTAACCCTAACCCTAACCCTAACCCTAACCCTAACCCTAACCCTAACCCTAACCCTAACCCTAACCCTAACCCTAACCCTAACCCTAACCCTAACCCTAACCCTAACCCTAACCCTAACCCTAACCCTAACCCTAACCCTAACCCTAACCCTAACCCTAACCCTAACCCTAACCCTAACCCTAACCCTAACCCTAACCCTAACCCTAACCCTAACCCTAACCCTAACCCTAACCCTAACCCTAACCCTAACCCTAACCCTAACCCTAACCCTAACCCTAACCCTAACCCTAACCCTAACCCTAACCCTAACCCTAACCCTAACCCTAACCCTAACCCTAACCAATCAGAGCTTTACTTCAAAAGTAACACTTTCTGGTTGAATTGAGTTCATTCACCAATTCTGAGATACGGTTTTGTCAAACTCCTCAGGGAAAGCTGTGATCAGCGAATGAAGTTGTTTTTTCTCTTTCGACGACTCAGGACACCCCTAATAGGTGTTTGTTGTTCGAATCTGAGCTTTGGTTCAAAAGTAACACTTTCTGGTTGAATTGAGTTCTTTCGTCAATTCTGAGATACACTTTGGTCTAACTCCTCAGGGAAAGCTCTGATCAGCGAATGAAGTGGTTTTTTAGCTTTTCCAACTCAGGACACCGCTAATAGGTGTTTGTTGTACGAATCTGAGCTTTGGTTTAAAAGTAACACTTTCTGGTTGAATTGAGTACTTTCACCAATTCTGAGATACGGTTTTGTCAAACTCCTCAGGGAAAGCTGTGATCAGCGAATGAAGTGGTTTTTTCGCTTTCCCGACTCAGGACACCCCTAATAGGTGTTTGTTGTTCGAATCTGAGCTTTGGTTCAAAAGTAACACTTTCTGGTTGAATTGAGTTCTTTCGCCAATTCTGAGATACACTTTGGTCCAACTCCTCAGGGAAAGCTCTGATCAGCGAATGAAGTGGTTTTTTAGCTTTCCCAACTCAGGACACCCATTATAGGTGTTTGTTGTTTGTTGTTCGAATCTAACCCTAACCCTAACCCTAACCCTAACCCTAACCCTAACCCTAACCCTAACCCTAACCCTAACCCTAACCCTAACCCTAACCCTAACCCTAACCCTAACCCTAACCCTAAACCTAAACCTAACCTAACCCTAACCCTAACCCTAACCCTAACCCTAACCCTAACCCTAACCCTAACCCTAACCCTAACCAATCAGAGCTTTACTTCAAAAGTAACACTTTCTGGTTGAATTGAGTTCATTCACCAATTCTGAGATACGGTTTTGTCAAACTCCTCAGGGAAAGCTGTGATCAGCGAATGAAGTGGTTTTTTCGCTTTCCCGACTCAGGACACCCCTAATAGGTGTTTGTTGTTCGAATCTGAGCTTTGGTTCAAAAGTAACACTTTCTGGTTGAATTGAGTTCTTTCGTCAATTCTGAGATACACTTTGGTCTAACTCCTCAGGGAAAGCTATGATCACCAAACGGAGTGGTTTTTTTAGCTTTCTCGACAGAATACCCATAATAGATGTTTGTTGTTCGAATCAGAGCTTTGGTTCAAAAGTAACACTTTCTGGTTGAATTGAGTTCTTTCGCCAATTCTGAGATACACTTTGGTCCAACTCCTCAGGGAAAGCTCTGATCAGCGAATGAAGTGGTTTTTTATCTTTCCCAACTCAGGACACCCATTATAGGTGTTTGTTGTTTGTTGTTCGAATCTAACCCTAACCCTAACCCTAACCCTAACCCTAACCCTAACCCTAACCCTAACCCTAACCCTAACCCTAACCCTAACCCTAACCCTAACCCTAACCCTAACCCTAACCCTAACCCTAACCCTAACCCTAACCCTAACCCTAACCCTAACCCTAACCCTAACCCTAACCCTAACCCTAACCCTAACCCTAACCCTAACCCTAACCCTAACCCTAACCCTAACCCTAACCCTAACCTTAACCCTAACCCTAACCCTAACCCTAACCCTAACCCTAACCCTAACCCTAACCCTAACCCTAACAAATCTGACCTTTGGTTCAAAAGTAACACTTTCTGGTTGAATTGCCTTCTTTCACCAATTCTGAGATACACTTTGGTCTAACTCCTCAGGGAAAGCTCTGATCAGCGAATGAAGTGGTTTTTTAGCTTTTCCAACTCAGGACACCGCTAATAGGTGTTTGTTGTACGAATCTGAGCTTTGGTTTAAAAGTAACACTTTCGGGTTGAATTGAGTACTTTCACCAATTCTGAGATACGGTGTGGTCTAACTCCTCAGGAAAAGCTCTGATCAGCGAATGAAGTGGTTTTTTAGCTTTTCCAACTCAGGACACCCCTAATAGGTGTTTGTTATTCGAATCTGAGCTTTGGTTCAAAAGTAACACTTTCTGGTTGAATTGAGTTCTTTCGCCAATTCTGAGATACACTTTGGTCTAACTCCTCAGGGAAAGCTCTGATCAGCGAATGAAGTTGTTTTTTAGCTTTCCCAACTCAGGACACCCATTATAGGTGTTTGTTGTTTGTTGTTCGAATCTAACCCTAACCCTAACCCCAACCCCAACCCCAACCCCAACCCCAACCCCAACCCCAACCCCAACCCCAACCCCAACCCCAACCCCAACCCCAACCCAACCCCAACCCCAACCCTAACCCTAACCTAACCCTAACCCTAACCCTAACCAATCAGAGCTTTGGTTCAAAAGTAACACTTTCTGGTTGAATTGAGTTCTTTTCGCCAATTCTGAGATACTGTGTGGTGTAACTCCTCAGGAAAAGCTCTGATCACAAAACGGAATGTTTTTTTTAGCTTTCTCAACTCAGGATATCCCTAATAGATGTTTGTTGTTCAAATCTGAGCTTTCGTTCAAAAGTAACATGTTCTGGTTGAATTGAGTTCTTTTGCCAATTCCGATATACTGTTTGGTCTAACTCCTCAGGAAAAGCTCTGATCAGCGAATGAAGTGGTTTTTTAGCTTTTCCAACTCAGGACACCCCTAATAGTGTTTGTTGTTCGAATCTGAGCTTTGGTTCAAAAGTAACCCTTTCTGGTTGAATGGAGTTCTTCCACCAATTCCGAGATACACTGTGGTATAACTCCTCAGGGAAAGCTCTGATCAGCGAATGTAATGGTTTTTTAGCTTTTCCAACTCAGGACACCCCTAATAGGTGTTTGTTGTTCGAATCTGAGCTTTGGTTCAAAAGTAACACTTTCTGGTTGAATTGCCTTCTTTCACCAATTCCGAGATACACTTTGGTCTAACTCCTCAGGGAAAGCTATGATCACCAAACGGAGTGGTTTTTTTAGCTTTCTCGACAGAATACCCATAATAGATGTTTGTTGTTCGAATCAGAGCTTTGGTTCAAAAGTAACACTTTCTGGTTGAATTGAGTTCTTCGCCAATTCTGAGATACACTTTGGTCCAACTCCTCAGGGAAAGCTCTGATCAGCGAATGAAGTGGTTTTTTAGCTTTCCCAACTCAGGACACCCATTATAGGTGTTTGTTGTTTGTTGTTCGAATCTAACCCTAACCCTAACCCTAACCCTAACCCTAACCCTAACCCTAACCCTAACCCTAACCCTAACCCTAACCCTAACCCTAACCCTAACCCTAACCCTAACCCTAACCCTAACCCTAACCCTAACCCTAACCCTAACCCTAACCCTAACCCTAACCCTAACCCTAACCCTAACCCTAACCCTAACCCTAACCCTAACCCTAACCCTAACCCTAACCCTAACCCTAACCCTAACCCTAACCCTAACCCTAACCCTAACCCTAACCTAACCCTAACCCTAACCCTAACCCTAACCCTAACCCTAACCCTAACCCTAACCCTAACCAATCAGAGCTTTACTTCAAAAGTAACACTTTCTGGTTGAATTGAGTTCATTCACCAATTCTGAGATACGGTTTTGTCAAACTCCTCAGGGAAAGCTGTGATCAGCGAATGAAGTTGTTTTTTCGCTTTCGACGACTCAGGA
>NW_028261382.1:144163660-144166160 GCF_051295495.1 Thamnophis sirtalis
GAATACCCATAATAGATGTTTGTTGTTCGAATCAGAGCTTTGGTTCAAAAGTAACACTTTCTGGTTGAATTGAGTTCTTTCGCCAATTCTGAGATACACTTTGGTCCAACTCCTCAGGGAAAGCTCTGATCAGCGAATGAAGTGGTTTTTTAGCTTTCCCAACTCAGGACACCCATTATAGGTGTTTGTTGTTTGTTGTTCGAATCTAACCCTAACCCTAACCCTAACCCTAACCCTAACCCTAACCCTAACCCTAACCCTAACCCTAACCCTAACCCTAACCCTAACCCTAACCCTAACCCTAACCCTAACCCTAACCCTAACCCTAACCCTAACCCTAACCCTAACCCTAACCCTAACCCTAACCCTAACCCTAACCCTAACCCTAACCCTAACCCTAACCCTAACCCTAACCCTAACCCTAACCCTAACCCTAACCCTAACCCTAACCCTAACCCTAACCCTAACCCTAACCCTAACCCTAACCCTAACCCTAACCCTAACCCTAACCCTAACCCTAACCCTAACCCTAACCCTAACCCTAACCCTAACCTTAACCCTAACCCTAACCCTAACCCTAACCCTAACAAATCTGACCTTTGGTTCAAAAGTAACACTTTCTGGTTGAATTGCCTTCTTTCACCAATTCTGAGATACACTTTGGTCTAACTCCTCAGGGAAAGCTCTGATCAGCGAATGAAGTGGTTTTTTAGCTTTTCCAACTCAGGACACCGCTAATAGGTGTTTGTTGTACGAATCTGAGCTTTGGTTTAAAAGTAACACTTTCTGGTTGAATTGAGTACTTTCACCAATTCTGAGATACGGTGTGGTCTAACTCCTCAGGAAAAGCTCTGATCAGCGAATGAAGTGGTTTTTTAGCTTTTCCAACTCAGGACACCCCTAATAGGTGTTTGTTATTCGAATCTGAGCTTTGGTTCAAAAGTAACACTTTCTGGTTGAATTGAGTTCTTTCGCCAATTCTGAGATACACTTTGGTCTAACTCCTTAGGGAAAGCTCTGATCAGCGAATGAAGTTGTTTTTTAGCTTTCCCAACTCAGGACACCCATTATAGGTGTTTGTTGTTTGTTGTTCGAATCTAACCCTAACCCTAACCCCAACCCCAACCCCAACCCCAACCCCAACCCCAACCCCAACCCCAACCCCAACCCCAACCCCAACCCCAACCCCAACCCCAACCCCAACCCCAACCCCAACCCCAACCCTAACCCTAACCCTAACCCTAACCCTAACCCTAACCCTAACCAATCACAGCTTTGGTTCAAAAGTAACACTTTCTGGTTGAATTGAGTTCTTTCGCCAATTCTGAGATACTGTGTGGTGTAAGTCCTCAGGAAAAGCTCTGATCACAAAACGGAATGTTTTTTTTTAGCTTTCTCAACTCAGGATATCCCTAATAGATGTTTGTTGTTCAAATCTGAGCTTTCGTTCAAAAGTAACATGTTCTGGTTGAATTGAGTTCTTTTGCCAATTCCGATATACTGTTTGGTCTAACTCCTCAGGAAAAGCTCTGATCAGCGAATGAAGTGGTTTTTTAGCTTTTCCAACTCAGGACACCCCTAATAGGTGTTTGTTGTTCGAATCTGAGCTTTGGTTCAAAAGTAACCCTTTCTGGTTAAATGGAGTTCTTCCACCAATTCCGAGATACACTGTGGTATAACTCCTCAGGGAAAGCTCTGATCAGCGAATGTAATGGTTTTTTAGCTTTTCCAACTCAGGACACCCCTAATAGGTGTTTGTTGTTCGAATCTGAGCTTTGGTTCAAAAGTAACACTTTCTGGTTGAATTGCCTTCTTTCACCAATTCCGAGATACACTTTGGTCTAACTCCTCAGGGAAAGCTATGATCACCAAACGGAGTGGTTTTTTTAGCTTTCTCGACAGAATACCCATAATAGATGTTTGTTGTTCGAATCAGAGCTTTGGTTCAAAAGTAACACTTTCTGGTTGAATTGAGTTCTTTCGCCAATTCTGAGATACACTTTGGTCCAACTCCTCAGGGAAAGCTCTGATCAGCGAATGAAGTGGTTTTTTAGCTTTCCCAACTCAGGACACCCATTATAGGTGTTTGTTGTTTGTTGTTTCGAATCTAACCCTAACCCTAACCCTAACCCTAACCCTAACCCTAACCCTAACCCTAACCCTAACCCTAACCCTAACCCTAACCCTAACCCTAACCCTAACCCTAACCCTAACCCTAACCCTAACCCTAACCCTAACCCTAACCCTAACCCTAACCCTAACCCTAACCCTAACCCTAACCCTAACCCTAACCCTAACCCTAACCCTAACCCTAACCCTAACAAATCTGACCTTTGGTTCAAAAGTAACACTTTCTGGTTGAATTGCCTTCTTTCACCAATTCTGAGATACACTTTGGTCTAACTCCTCAGGGAAAGCTCTGATCAGCGAATGAAGTGGTTTTTTAGCTTTTCCAACTCAGGACACCGCTAATAGGTGTTTGTTGTTCGAATCTGAGCTT
>NW_028261382.1:144178660-144210031 GCF_051295495.1 Thamnophis sirtalis
AAGCTATGATCACCAAACGGAGTGGTTTTTTTAGCTTTCTCGACAGAATACCCATAATAGATGTTTGTTGTTCGAATCAGAGCTTTGGTTCAAAAGTAACACTCTCTGGTTGAATTGAGTTCTTTCGCCAATTCTGAGATACACTTTGGTCCAACTCCTCAGGGAAAGCTCTGATCAGCGAATGAAGTGGTTTTTTAGCTTTCCCAACTCAGGACACCCATTATAGGTGTTTGTTGTTTGTTGTTCGAATCTAACCCTAACCCTAACCCTAACCCTAACCCTAACCCTAACCCTAACCCTAACCCTAACCCTAACCCTAACCCTAACCCTAACCCTAACCCTAACCCTAACCCTAACCCTAACCCTAACCCTAACCCTAACCCTAACCCTAACCCTAACCCTAACCCTAACCCTAACCCTAACCCTAACCCTAACCCTAACCCTAACCCTAACCCTAACCCTAACCCTAACCCTAACCCTAACCCTAACCCTAACCCTAACCCTAACCCTAACCCTAACCCTAACCCTAACCCTAACCCTAACCCTAACCCTAACCCTAACCCTAACCCTAACCCTAACCCTAACCCTAACCCTAACCCTAACCCTAACCCTAACCCTAACCCTAACAAATCTGACCTTTGGTTCAAAAGTAACACTTTCTGGTTGAATTGCCTTCTTTCACCAATTCTGAGATACACTTTGGTCTAACTCCTCAGGGAAAGCTCTGATCAGCGAATGAAGTGGTTTTTTAGCTTTTCCAACTCAGGACACCGCTAATAGGTGTTTGTTGTACGAATCTGAGCTTTGGTTTAAAAGTAACACTTTCTGGTTGAATTGAGTACTTTCACCAATTCTGAGATATGGTTTTGTCAAACTCCTCAGGGAAAGCTGTGATCAGCGAATGAAGTGGTTTTTTCGCTTTCCCGACTCAGGACACCCCTAATAGGTGTTTGTTGTTCGAATCTGAGCTTTGGTTCAAAAGTAACACTTTCTGGTTGAATTGAGTTCTTTCGTCAATTCTGAGATACACTTTGGTCTAACTCCTCAGGGAAAGCTATGATCACCAAACGGAGTGGTTTTTTTAGCTTTCTCGACAGAATACCCATAATAGATGTTTGTTGTTCGAATCAGAGCTTTGGTTCAAAAGTAACACTTTCTGGTTGAATTGAGTTCTTTCGCCAATTCTGAGATACACTTTGGTCCAACTCCTCAGGGAAAGCTCTGATCAGCGAATGAAGTGGTTTTTTAGCTTTCCCAACTCAGGACACCCATTATAGGTGTTTGTTGTTTGTTGTTCGAATCTAACCCTAACCCTAACCCTAACCCTAACCCTAACCCTAACCCTAACCCTAACCCTAACCCTAACCCTAACCCTAACCCTAACCCTAACCCTAACCCTAACCCTAACCCTAACCCTAACCCTAACCCTAACCCTAACCCTAACCCTAACCCTAACCCTAACCCTAACCCTAACCCTAACCCTAACCCTAACCCTAACCCTAACCCTAACCCTAACCCTAACCCTAACCCTAACCCTAACCCTAACCCTAACCCTAACCCTAACCCTAACCCTAACCCTAACCCTAACCCTAACCCTAACCCTAACCCTAACCAATCAGAGCTTTACTTCAAAAGTAACACTTTCTGGTTGTATTGAGTTCATTCACCAATTCTGAGATACGGTTTTGTCAAACTCCTCAGGGAAAGCTGTGATCAGCGAATGAAGTTGTTTTTTCGCTTTCGACGACTCAGGACACCCCTAATAGGTGTTTGTTGTTCGAATCTGAGCTTTGGTTCAAAAGTAACACTTTCTGGTTGAATTGTGTTCTTTCGTCAATTCTGAGATACACTTTGGTCTAACTCCTCAGGGAAAACTATGATCACCAAACGGAGTGGTTTTTTTAGCTTTCTCGACAGAATACCCATAATAGATGTTTTTTGTTCGAATCAGAGCTTTGGAATAGATGTTTTTTGTTCGAATCAGAGCTTTGGTTCAAAAGTAACACTTTCTGGTTGAATTGAGTTCTTTCGCCAATTCTGAGATACACTTTGGTCCAACTCCTCAGGGAAAGCTCTGATCAGCGAATGAAGTGGTTTTTTAGCTTTCCCAACTCAGGACACCCATTATAGGTGTTTGTTGTTTGTTGTTCGAATCTAACCCTAACCCTAACCCTAACCCTAACCCTAACCCTAACCCTAACCCTAACCCTAACCCTAACCCTAACCCTAACCCTAACCCTAACCCTAACCCTAACCCTAACCCTAACCCTAACCCTAACCCTAACCCTAACCCTAACCCTAACCCTAACCCTAACCCTAACCCTAACCCTAACCCTAACCCTAACCCTAACCCTAACCCTAACCCTAACCCTAACCCTAACCCTAACCCTAACCCTAACCCTAACCCTAACCCTAACCCTAACCTTAACCCTAACCCTAACCCTAACCCTAACCGTAACAAATCTGACCTTTTGTTCAAAAGTAACACTTTCTGGTTGAATTGCCTTCTTTCACCAATTCTGAGATACACTTTGGTCTAACTCCTCAGGGAAAGCTCTGATCAGCGAATGAAGTGGTTTTTTAGCTTTTCCAACTCAGGACACCGCTAATAGGTGTTTGTTGTACGAATCTGAGCTTTGGTTTAAAAGTAACACTTTCTGGTTGAATTGAGTACTTTCACCAATTCTGAGATACGGTGTGGTCTAACTCCTCAGGAAAAGCTCTGATCAGCGAATGAAGTGGTTTTTTAGCTTTTCCAACTCAGGACACCCCTAATAGGTGTTTGTTATTCGAATCTGAGCTTTGGTTCAAAAGTAACACTTTCTGGTTGAATTGAGTTCTTTCGCCAATTCTGAGATACACTTTGGTCTAACTCCTCAGGGAAAGCTCTGATCAGCGAATGAAGTTGTTTTTTAGCTTTCCCAACTCAGGACACCCATTATAGGTGTTTGTTGTTTGTTGTTCGAATCTAACCCTAACCCTAACCCCAACCCCAACCCCAACCCCAACCCCAACCCCAACCCCAACCCCAACCCCAACCCCAACCCCAACCCCAACCCCAACCCCAACCCCAACCCCAACCCCAACCCCAACCCCAACCCTAACCCTAACCCTAACCCTAACCCTAACCCTAACCAATCAGAGCTTTGGTTCAAAAGTAACACTTTCTGGTTGAATTGAGTTCTTTCGCCAATTCTGAGATACTGTGTGGTGTAACTCCTCAGGAAAAGCTCTGATCACAAAACGGAATGTTTTTTTTTAGCTTTCTCAACTCAGGATATCCCTAATAGATGTTTGTTGTTCAAATCTGAGCTTTCGTTCAAAAGTAACATGTTCTGGTTGAATTGAGTTCTTTTGCCAATTCCGATATACTGTTTGGTCTAACTCCTCAGGAAAAGCTCTGATCAGCGAATGAAGTGGTTTTTTAGCTTTTCCAACTCAGGACACCCCTAATAGGTGTTTGTTGTTCGAATCTGAGCTTTGGTTCAAAAGTAACCCTTTCTGGTTGAATGGAGTTCTTCCACCAATTCCGAGATACACTGTGGTATAACTCCTCAGGGAAAGCTCTGATCAGCGAATGTAATGGTTTTTTAGCTTTTCCAACTCAGGACACCCCTAATAGGTGTTTGTTGTTCGAATCTGAGCTTTGGTTCAAAAGTAACACTTTCTGGTTGAATTGCCTTCTTTCACCAATTCCGAGATACACTTTGGTCTAACTCCTCAGGGAAAGCTATGATCACCAAACGGAGTGGTTTTTTTTAGCTTTCTCGACAGAATACCCATAATAGATGTTTGTTGTTCGAATCAGAGCTTTGGTTCAAAAGTAACACTTTCTGGTTGAATTTTCGCCAATTCTGAGATACACTTTGGTCCAACTCCTCAGGGAAAGCTCTGATCAGCGAATGAAGTGGTTTTTTAGCTTTCCCAACTCAGGACACCCATTATAGGTGTTTGTTGTTTGTTGTTCGAATCTAACCCTAACCCTAACCCTAACCCTAACCCTAACCCTAACCCTAACCCTAACCCTAACCCTAACCCTAACCCTAACCCTAACCCTAACCCTAACCCTAACCCTAACCCTAACCCTAACCCTAACCCTAACCCTAACCCTAACCCTAACCCTAACCCTAACCCTAACCCTAACCCTAACCCTAACCCTAACCCTAACCCTAACCCTAACCCTAACCCTAACCTTAACCCTAACCCTAACCCTAACCCTAACCCTAACAAATCTGACCTTTGGTTCAAAAGTAACACTTTCTGGTTGAATTGCCTTCTTTCACCAATTCTGAGATACACTTTGGTCTAACTCCTCAGGGAAAGCTCTGATCAGCGAATGAAGTGGTTTTTTAGCTTTTCCAACTCAGGACACCGCTAATAGGTGTTTGTTGTACGAATCTGAGCTTTGGTTTAAAAGTAACACTTTCTGGTTGAATTGAGTACTTTCACCAATTCTGAGATACGGTGTGGTCTAACTCCTCAGGAAAAGCTCTGATCAGCGAATGAAGTGGTTTTTTAGCTTTTCCAACTCAGGACACCCCTAATAGGTGTTTGTTATTCGAATCTGAGCTTTGGTTCAAAAGTAACACTTTCTGGTTGAATTGAGTTCTTTCGCCAATTCTGAGATACACTTTGGTCTAACTCCTTAGGGAAAGCTCTGATCAGCGAATGAAGTTGTTTTTTAGCTTTCCCAACTCAGGACACCCATTATAGGTGTTTGTTGTTTGTTGTTCGAATCTAACCCTAACCCTAACCCCAACCCCAACCCCAACCCCAACCCCAACCCCAACCCCAACCCCAACCCCAACCCCAACCCCAACCCCAACCCCAACCCCAACCCCAACCCCAACCCCAACCCCAACCCCAACCCTAACCCTAACCCTAACCCTAACCCTAACCCTAACCAATCAGAGCTTTGGTTCAAAAGTAACACTTTCTGGTTGAATTGAGTTCTTTCGCCAATTCTGAGATACTGTGTGGTGTAACTCCTCAGGAAAAGCTCTGATCACAAAACGGAATGTTTTTTTTTAGCTTTCTCAACTCAGGATATCCCTAATAGATGTTTGTTGTTCAAATCTGAGCTTTCGTTCAAAAGTAACATGTTCTGGTTGAATTGAGTTCTTTTGCCAATTCCGATATACTGTTTGGTCTAACTCCTCAGGAAAAGCTCTGATCAGCGAATGAAGTGGTTTTTTAGCTTTTCCAACTCAGGACACCCCTAATAGGTGTTTGTTGTTCGAATCTGAGCTTTGGTTCAAAAGTAACCCTTTCTGGTTGAATGGAGTTCTTCCACCAATTCCGAGATACAATGTGGTATAACTCCTCAGGGAAAGCTCTGATCAGCGAATGTAATGGTTTTTTAGCTTTTCCAACTCAGGACACCCCTAATAGGTGTTTGTTGTTCGAATCTGAGCTTTGGTTCAAAAGTAACACTTTCTGGTTGAATTGAGTTCTTTCGTCAATTCTGAGATACACTTTGGTCTAACTCCTCAGGGAAAGCTATGATCACCAAACGGAGTGGTTTTTTTAGCTTTCTCGACAGAATACCCATAATAGATGTTTGTTGTTCGAATCAGAGCTTTGGTTCAAAAGTAACACTTTCTGGTTGAATTGAGTTCTTTCGCCAATTCTGAGATACACTTTGGTCCAACTCCTCAGGGAAAGCTCTGATCAGCGAATGAAGTGGTTTTTTAGCTTTCCCAACTCAGGACACCCATTATAGGTGTTTGTTGTTTGTTGTTCGAATCTAACCCTAACCCTAACCCTAACCCTAACCCTAACCCTAACCCTAACCCTAACCCTAACCCTAACCCTAACCCTAACCCTAACCCTAACCCTAACCCTAACCCTAACCCTAACCCTAACCCTAACCCTAACCCTAACCCTAACCCTAACCCTAACCCTAACCCTAACCCTAACCCTAACCCTAACCCTAACCCTAACCCTAACCCTAACCCTAACCCTAACCCTAACCCTAACCCTAACCCTAACCCTAACCCTAACCCTAACCCTAACCCTAACCCTAACCTTAACCCTAACCCTAACCCTAACCCTAACCCTAACAAATCTGACCTTTGGTTCAAAAGTAACACTTTCTGGTTGAATTCCCTTCTTTCACCAATTCTGAGATACACTTTGGTCTAACTCCTCAGGGAAAGCTCTGATCAGCGAATGAAGTGGTTTTTTAGCTTTTCCAACTCAGGACACCGCTAATAGGTGTTTGTTGTACGAATCTGAGCTTTGGTTTAAAAGTAACACTTTCTGGTTGAATTGAGTACTTTCACCAATTCTGAGATACGGTGTGGTCTAACTCCTCAGGAAAAGCTCTGATCAGCGAATGAAGTGGTTTTTTAGCTTTTCCAACTCAGGACACCCCTAATAGGTGTTTGTTATTCGAATCTGAGCTTTGGTTCAAAAGTAATACTTTCTGGTTGAATTGAGTTCTTTCGCCAATTCTGAGATACACTTTGGTCTAACTCCTTAGGGAAAGCTCTGATCAGCGAATGAAGTTGTTTTTTAGCTTTCCCAACTCAGGACACCCATTATAGGTGTTTGTTGTTTGTTGTTCGAATCTAACCCTAACCCTAACCCCAACCCCAACCCCAACCCCAACCCCAACCCCAACCCCAACCCCAACCCCAACCCCAACCCCAACCCCAACCCCAACCCCAACCCCAACCCCAACCCCAACCCCAACCCCAACCCCAACCCCAACCCCAACCCTAACCCTAACCCTAACCCTAACCCTAACCCTAACCCTAACCAATCACAGCTTTGGTTCAAAAGTAACACTTTCTGGTTGAATTGAGTTCTTTCGCCAATTCTGAGATACTGTGTGGTGTAAGTCCTCAGGAAAAGCTCTGATCACAAAACGGAATGTTTTTTTTTAGCTTTCTCAACTCAGGATATCCCTAATAGATGTTTGTTGTTCAAATCTGAGCTTTCGTTCAAAAGTAACATGTTCTGGTTGAATTGAGTTCTTTTGCCAATTCCGATATACTGTTTGGTCTAACTCCTCAGGAAAAGCTCTGATCAGCGAATGAAGTGGTTTTTTAGCTTTTCCAACTCAGGACACCCCTAATAGGTGTTTGTTGTTCGAATCTGAGCTTTGGTTCAAAAGTAACCCTTTCTGGTTAAATGGAGTTCTTCCACCAATTCCGAGATACACTGTGGTATAACTCCTCAGGGAAAGCTCTGATCAGCGAATGTAATGGTTTTTTAGCTTTTCCAACTCAGGACACCCCTAATAGGTGTTTGTTGTTCGAATCTGAGCTTTGGTTCAAAAGTAACACTTTCTGGTTGAATTGCCTTCTTTCACCAATTCCGAGATACACTTTGGTCTAACTCCTCAGGGAAAGCTATGATCACCAAACGGAGTGGTTTTTTTAGCTTTCTCGACAGAATACCCATAATAGATGTTTGTTGTTCGAATCAGAGCTTTGGTTCAAAAGTAACACTTTCTGGTTGAATTGAGTTCTTTCGCCAATTCTGAGATACACTTTGGTCCAACTCCTCAGGGAAAGCTCTGATCAGCGAATGAAGTGGTTTTTTAGCTTTCCCAACTCAGGACACCCATTATAGGTGTTTGTTGTTTGTTGTTCGAATCTAACCCTAACCCTAACCCTAACCCTAACCCTAACCCTAACCCTAACCCTAACCCTAACCCTAACCCTAACCCTAACCCTAACCCTAACCCTAACCCTAACCCTAACCCTAACCCTAACCCTAACCCTAACCCTAACCCTAACCCTAACCCTAACCCTAACCCTAACCCTAACCCTAACCCTAACCCTAACCCTAACCCTAACCCTAACCCTAACCCTAACCCTAACCCTAACCCTAACCCTAACCCTAACCCTAACCCTAACCCTAACCCTAACCCTAACCCTAACCCTAACCCTAACCCTAACCCTAACCCTAACCCTAACCCTAACCCTAACCCTAACCCTAACCCTAACCCTAACCCTAACCCTAACCCTAACCCTAACCCTAACCCTAACCCTAACCCTAACCCTAACCCTAACCCTAACCCTAACCCTAACCCTAACCCTAACCCTAACCCTAACCCTAACCCTAACCCTAACCCTAACCCTAACCCTAACCCTAACCCTAACAAATCTGACCTTTGGTTCAAAAGTAACACTTTCTGGTTGAATTGCCTTCTTTCACCAATTCTGAGATACACTTTGGTCTAACTCCTCAGGGAAAGCTCTGATCAGCGAATGAAGTGGTTTTTTCGCTTTCCCGACTCAGGACACCCCTAATAGGTGTTTGTTGTTCGAATCTGAGCTTTGGTTCAAAAGTAACACTTTCTGGTTGAATTGAGTTCTTTCGTCAATTCTGAGATACACTTTGGTCTAACTCCTCAGGGAAAGCTATGATCACCAAACGGAGTGGTTTTTTTAGCTTTCTCGACAGAATACCCATAATAGATGTTTGTTGTTCGAATCAGAGCTTTGGTTCAAAAGTAACACTTTCTGGTTGAATTGAGTTCTTTCGCCAATTCTGAGATACACTTTGGTCCAACTCCTCAGGGAAAGCTCTGATCAGCGAATGAAGTGGTTTTTTAGCTTACCCAACTCAGGACACCCATTATAGGTGTTTGTTGTTTGTTGTTCGAATCTAACCCTAACCCTAACCCTAACCCTAACCCTAACCCTAACCCTAACCCTAACCCTAACCCTAACCCTAACCCTAACCCTAACCCTAACCCTAACCCTAACCCTAACCCTAACCCTAACCCTAACCCTAACCCTAACCCTAACCCTAACCCTAACCCTAACCCTAACCCTAACCCTAACCCTAACCCTAACCCTAACCCTAACCCTAACCCTAACCCTAACCCTAACCCTAACCCTAACCCTAACCCTAACCCTAACCCTAACCCTAACCCTAACCCTAACCCTAACCCTAACCCTAACCCTAACCCTAACCCTAACCCTAACCCTAACCCTAACCCTAACCCTAACCCTAACCCTAACCCTAACCCTAACCCTAACCCTAACCCTAACCCTAACCCTAACCCTAACCCTAACCCTAACCAATCAGAGCTTTACTTCAAAAGTAACACTTTCTGGTTGAATTGAGTTCATTCACCAATTCTGAGATACGGTTTTGTCAAACTCCTCAGGGAAAGCTGTGATCAGCGAATGAAGTTGTTTTTTCTCTTTCGACGACTCAGGACACCCCTAATAGGTGTTTGTTGTACGAATCTGAGCTTTGGTTCAAAAGTAACACTTTCTGGTTGAATTGAGTTCTTTCGTCAATTCTGAGATACACTTTGGTCTAACTCCTCAGGGAAAGCTCTGATCAGCGAATGAAGTGGTTTTTTAGCTTTTCCAACTCAGGACACCGCTAATAGGTGTTTGTTGTACGAATCTGAGCTTTGGTTTAAAAGTAACACTTTCTGGTTGAATTGAGTACTTTCACCAATTCTGAGATACGGTTTTGTCAAACTCCTCAGGGAAAGCTGTGATCAGCGAATGAAGTGGTTTTTTCGCTTTCCCGACTCAGGACACCCCTAATAGGTGTTTGTTGTTCGAATCTGAGCTTTGGTTCAAAAGTAACACTTTCTGGTTGAATTGAGTTCTTTCGTCAATTCTGAGATACACTTTGGTCTAACTCCTCAGGGAAAGCTATGATCACCAAACGGAGTGGTTTTTTTAGCTTTCTCGACAGAATACCCATAATAGATGTTTGTTGTTCGAATCAGAGCTTTGGTTCAAAAGTAACACTTTCTGGTTGAATTGAGTTCTTTCGCCAATTCTGAGATACACTTTGGTCCAACTCCTCAGGGAAAGCTCTGATCAGCGAATGAAGTGGTTTTTTAGCTTTCCCAACTCAGGACACCCATTATAGGTGTTTGTTGTTTGTTGTTCGAATCTAACCCTAACCCTAACCCTAACCCTAACCCTAACCCTAACCCTAACCCTAACCCTAACCCTAACCCTAACCCTAACCCTAACCCTAACCCTAACCCTAACCCTAACCCTAACCCTAACCCTAACCCTAACCCTAACCCTAACCCTAACCCTAACCCTAACCCTAACCCTAACCCTAACCCTAACCCTAACCCTAACCCTAACCCTAACCCTAACCCTAACCCTAACCCTAACCCTAACCCTAACCCTAACCCTAACCCTAACCCTAACCCTAACCCTAACCCGAACCCTAACCCTAACCCTAACCCTAACCCTAACCCTAACCCTAACCAATCAGAGCTTTACTTCAAAAGTAACACTTTCTGGTTGAATTGAGTTCATTCACCAATTCTGAGATACGGTTTTGTCAAACTCCTCAGGGAAAGCTGTGATCAGCGAATGAAGTTGTTTTTTCGCTTTCGACGACTCAGGACACCCCTAATAGGTGTTTGTTGTTCGAATCTGAGCTTTGGTTCAAAAGTAACACTTTCTGGTTGAATTGTGTTCTTTCGTCAATTCTGAGATACACTTTGGTCTAACTCCTCAGGGAAAACTATGATCACCAAACGGAGTGGTTTTTTTAGCTTTCTCGACAGAATACCCATAATAGATGTTTTTTGTTCGAATCAGAGCTTTGGTTCAAAAGTAACACTTTCTGGTTGAATTGAGTTCTTTCGCCAATTCTGAGATACACTTTGGTCCAACTCCTCAGGGAAAGCTCTGATCAGCGAATGAAGTGGTTTTTTAGCTTTCCCAACTCAGGACACCCATTATAGGTGTTTGTTGTTTGTTGTTCGAATCTAACCCTAACCCTAACCCTAACCCTAACCCTAACCCTAACCCTAACCCTAACCCTAACCCTAACCCTAACCCTAACCCTAACCCTAACCCTAACCCTAACCCTAACCCTAACCCTAACCCTAACCCTAACCCTAACCCTAACCCTAACCCTAACCCTAACCCTAACCCTAACCCTAACCCTAACCCTAACCCTAACCCTAACCCTAACCCTAACCCTAACCCTAACCCTAACCCTAACCCTAACCCTAACCCTAACCCTAACCCTAACCCTAACCCTAACCCTAACCCTAACCCTAACCCTAACCCTAACCCTAACCCTAACCCTAACCCTAACCCTAACCCTAACCCTAACCCTAACCCTAACCCTAACCCTAACCCTAACCCTAACCCTAAGCCTAACCCTAACCCTAACAAATCTGACCTTTGGTTCAAAAGTAACACTTTCTGGTTGAATTGCCTTCTTTCACCAATTCTGAGATACACTTTGGTCTAACTCCTCAGGGAAAGCTCTGATCAGCGAATGAAGTGGTTTTTTAGCTTTTCCAACTCAGGACACCGCTAATAGGTGTTTGTTGTACGAATCTGAGCTTTGGTTTAAAAGTAACACTTTCTGGTTGAATTGAGTACTTTCACCAATTCTGAGATACGGTGTGGTCTAACTCCTCAGGAAAAGCTCTGATCAGCGAATGAAGTGGTTTTTTAGCTTTTCCAACTCAGGACACCCCTAATAGGTGTTTGTTATTCGAATCTGAGCTTTGGTTCAAAAGTAACACTTTCTGGTTGAATTGAGTTCTTTCGCCAATTCTGAGATACACTTTGGTCTAACTCCTCAGGGAAAGCTCTGATCAGCGAATGAAGTTGTTTTTTAGCTTTCCCAACTCAGGACACCCATTATAGGTGTTTGTTGTTTGTTGTTCGAATCTAACCCTAACCCTAACCCTAACCCCAACCCCAACCCCAACCCCAACCCCAACCCCAACCCCAACCCCAACCCCAACCCCAACCCCAACCCCAACCCCAACCCCAACCCCAACCCCAACCCCAACCCCAACCCTAACCCTAACCCTAACCCTAACCCTAACCCTAACCAATCAGAGCTTTGGTTCAAAAGTAACACTTTCTGGTTGAATTGAGTTCTTTCGCCAATTCTGAGATACTGTGTGGTGTAACTCCTCAGGAAAAGCTCTGATCACAAAACGGAATGTTTTTTTTTAGCTTTCTCAACTCAGGATATCCCTAATAGATGTTTGTTGTTCGAATCTGAGCTTTGGTTCAAAAGTAACCCTTTCTGGTTGAATGGAGTTCTTCCACCAATTCCGAGATACACTGTGGTATAACTCCTCAGGGAAAGCTCTGATCAGCGAAAGTAATGGTTTTTTAGCTTTTCCAACTCAGGACACCCCTAATAGGTGTTTGTTGTTCGAATCTGAGCTTTGGTTCAAAAGTAACACTTTCTGGTTGAATTGCCTTCTTTCACCAATTCCGAGATACACTTTGGTCTAACTCCTCAGGGAAAGCTATGATCACCAAACGGAGTGGTTTTTTTAGCTTTCTCGACAGAATACCCATAATAGATGTTTGTTGTTCGAATCAGAGCTTTGGTTCAAAAGTAACACTTTCTGGTTGAATTGAGTTCTTTCGCCAATTCTGAGATACACTTTGGTCCAACTCCTCAGGGAAAGCTCTGATCAGCGAATGAAGTGGTTTTTTAGCTTTCCCAACTCAGGACACCCATTATAGGTGTTTGTTGTTTGTTGTTCGAATCTAACCCTAACCCTAACCCTAACCCTAACCCTAACCCTAACCCTAACCCTAACCCTAACCCTAACCCTAACCCTAACCCTAACCCTAACCCTAACCCTAACCCTAACCCTAACCCTAACCCTAACCCTAACCCTAACCCTAACCCTAACCCTAACCCTAACCCTAACCCTAACCCTAACCCTAACCCTAACCCTAACCCTAACCCTAACCCTAACCCTAACCCTAACCCTAACCCTAACCCTAACCCTAACCCTAACCCTAACCCTAACCCTAACCCTAACCCTAACCCTAACCCTAACAAATCTGACCTTTGGTTCAAAAGTAACACTTTCTGGTTGAATTGCCTTCTTTCACCAATTCTGAGATACACTTTGGTCTAACTCCTCAGGGAAAGCTCTGATCAGCGAATGAAGTGGTTTTTTAGCTTTTCCAACTCAGGACACCGCTAATAGGTGTTTGTTGTACGAATCTGAGCTTTGGTTTAAAAGTAACACTTTCTGGTTGAATTGAGTACTTTCACCAATTCTGAGATATGGTTTTGTCAAACTCCTCAGGGAAAGCTGTGATCAGCGAATGAAGTGGTTTTTTCGCTTTCCCGACTCAGGACACCCCTAATAGGTGTTTGTTGTTCGAATCTGAGCTTTGGTTCAAAAGTAACACTTTCTGGTTGAATTGAGTTCTTTCGTCAATTCTGAGATACACTTTGGTCTAACTCCTCAGGGAAAGCTATGATCACCAAACGGAGTGGTTTTTTTAGCTTTCTCGACAGAATACCCATAATAGATGTTTGTTGTTCGAATCAGAGCTTTGGTTCAAAAGTAACACTTTCTGGTTGAATTGAGTTCTTTCGCCAATTCTGAGATACACTTTGGTCCAACTCCTCAGGGAAAGCTCTGATCAGCGAATGAAGTGGTTTTTTAGCTTTCCCAACTCAGGACACCCATTATAGGTGTTTGTTGTTTGTTGTTCGAATCTAACCCTAACCCTAACCCTAACCCTAACCCTAACCCTAACCCTAACCCTAACCCTAACCCTAACCCTAACCCTAACCCTAACCCTAACCCTAACCCTAACCCTAACCCTAACCCTAACCCTAACCCTAACCCTAACCCTAACCCTAACCCTAACCCTAACCCTAACCCTAACCCTAACCCTAACCCTAACCCTAACCCTAACCCTAACCCTAACCCTAACCCTAACCCTAACCCTAACCCTAACCCTAACCCTAACCCTAACCCTAACCCTAACCCTAACCCTAACCCTAACCCTAACCCTAACCCTAACCCTAACCCTAACCCTAACCCTAACCCTAACCCTAACCCTAACCCTAACCCTAACCCTAACCCTAACCCTAACCCTAACCCTAACCCTAACCCTAACCAATCAGAGCTTTACTTCAAAAGTAACACTTTCTGGTTGAATTGAGTTCATTCACCAATTCTGAGATACGGTTTTGTCAAACTCCTCAGGGAAAGCTGTGATCAGCGAATGAAGTTGTTTTTTCGCTTTCGACGACTCAGGACACCCCTAATAGGTGTTTGTTGTTCGAATCTGAGCTTTGGTTCAAAAGTAACACTTTCTGGTTGAATTGTGTTCTTTCGTCAATTCTGAGATACACTTTGGTCTAACTCCTCAGGGAAAACTATGATCACCAAACGGAGTGGTTTTTTTAGCTTTCTCGACAGAATACCCATAATAGATGTTTTTTGTTCGAATCAGAGCTTTGGTTCAAAAGTAACACTTTCTGGTTGAATTGAGTTCTTTCGCCAATTCTGAGATACACTTTGGTCCAACTCCTCAGGGAAAGCTCTGATCAGCGAATGAAGTGGTTTTTTAGCTTTCCCAACTCAGGACACCCATTATAGGTGTTTGTTGTTTGTTGTTCGAATCTAACCCTAACCCTAACCCTAACCCTAACCCTAACCCTAACCCTAACCCTAACCCTAACCCTAACCCTAACCCTAACCCTAACCCTAACCCTAACCCTAACCCTAACCCTAACCCTAACCCTAACCCTAACCCTAACCCTAACCCTAACCCTAACCCTAACCCTAACCCTAACCCTAACCCTAACCCTAACCCTAACCCTAACCCTAACAAATCTGACCTTTGGTTCAAAAGTAACACTTTCTGGTTGAATTGCCTTCTTTCACCAATTCTGAGATACACTTTGGTCTAACTCCTCAGGGAAAGCTCTGATCAGCGAATGAAGTGGTTTTTTAGCTTTTCCAACTCAGGACACCGCTAATAGGTGTTTGTTGTACGAATCTGAGCTTTGGTTTAAAAGTAACACTTTCTGGTTGAATTGAGTACTTTCACCAATTCTGAGATATGGTTTTGTCAAACTCCTCAGGGAAAGCTGTGATCAGCGAATGAAGTGGTTTTTTCGCTTTCCCGACTCAGGACACCCGTAATAGGTGTTTGTTGTTCGAATCTGAGCTTTGGTTCAAAAGTAACACTTTCTGGTTGAATTGAGTTCTTTCGTCAATTCTGAGATACACTTTGGTCTAACTCCTCAGGGAAAGCTATGATCACCAAACGGAGTGGTTTTTTTAGCTTTCTCGACAGAATACCCATAATAGATGTTTGTTGTTCGAATCAGAGCTTTGGTTCAAAAGTAACACTTTCTGGTTGAATTGAGTTCTTTCGCCAATTCTGAGATACACTTTGGTCCAACTCCTCAGGGAAAGCTCTGATCAGCGAATGAAGTGGTTTTTTAGCTTTCCCAACTCAGGACACCCATTATAGGTGTTTGTTGTTTGTTGTTCGAATCTAACCCTAACCCTAACCCTAACCCTAACCCTAACCCTAACCCTAACCCTAACCCTAACCCTAACCCTAACCCTAACCCTAACCCTAACCCTAACCCTAACCCTAACCCTAACCCTAACCCTAACCCTAACCCTAACCCTAACCCTAACCCTAACCCTAACCCTAACCCTAACCCTAACCCTAACCCTAACCCTAACCCTAACCCTAACCCTAACCCTAACCAATCAGAGCTTTACTTCAAAAGTAACACTTTCTGGTTGAATTGAGTTCATTCACCAATTCTGAGATACGGTTTTGTCAAACTCCTCAGGGAAAGCTGTGATCAGCGAATGAAGTTGTTTTTTCGCTTTCGACGACTCAGGACACCCCTAATAGGTGTTTGTTGTTCGAATCTGAGCTTTGGTTCAAAATTAACACTTTCTGGTTGAATTGTGTTCTTTCGTCAATTCTGAGATACACTTTGGTCTAACTCCTCAGGGAAAACTATGATCACCAAACGGAGTGGTTTTTTTAGCTTTCTCGACAGAATACCCATAATAGATGTTTTTTGTTCGAATCAGAGCTTTGGTTCAAAAGTAACACTTTCTGGTTGAATTGAGTTCTTTCGCCAATTCTGAGATACACTTTGGTCCAACTCCTCAGGGAAAGCTCTGATCAGCGAATGAAGTGGTTTTTTAGCTTTCCCAACTCAGGACACCCATTATAGGTGTTTGTTGTTTGTTGTTCGAATCTAACCCTAACCCTAACCCTAACCCTAACCCTAACCCTAACCCTAACCCTAACCCTAACCCTAACCCTAACCCTAACCCTAACCCTAACCCTAACCCTAACCCTAACCCTAACCCTAACCCTAACCCTAACCCTAACCCTAACCCTAACCCTAACCCTAACCCTAACCCTAACCCTAACCCTAACCCTAACCCTAACCCTAACCCTAACCCTAACCCTAACCCTAACCCTAACCCTAACCCTAACCCTAACCCTAACCCTAACCCTAACCCTAACCCTAACCCTAACCCTAACCCTAACAAATCTGACCTTTGGTTCAAAAGTAACACTTTCTGGTTGAATTGCCTTCTTTCACCAATTCTGAGATACACTTTGGTCTAACTCCTCAGGGAAAGCTCTGATCAGCGAATGAAGTGGTTTTTTAGCTTTTCCAACTCAGGACACCGCTAATAGGTGTTTGTTGTACGAATCTGAGCTTTGGTTTAAAAGTAACACTTTCTGGTTGAATTGAGTACTTTCACCAATTCTGAGATATGGTTTTGTCAAACTCCTCAGGGAAAGCTGTGATCAGCGAATGAAGTGGTTTTTTCGCTTTCCCGACTCAGGACACCCCTAATAGGTGTTTGTTGTTCGAATCTGAGCTTTGGTTCAAAAGTAACACTTTCTGGTTGAATTGAGTTCTTTCGTCAATTCTGAGATACACTTTGGTCTAACTCCTCAGGGAAAGCTATGATCACCAAACGGAGTGGTTTTTTTAGCTTTCTCGACAGAATACCCATAATAGATGTTTGTTGTTCGAATCAGAGCTTTGGTTCAAAAGTAACACTTTCTGGTTGAATTGAGTTCTTTCGCCAATTCTGAGATACACTTTGGTCCAACTCCTCAGGGAAAGCTCTGATCAGCGAATGAAGTGGTTTTTTAGCTTTCCCAACTCAGGACACCCATTATAGGTGTTTGTTGTTTGTTGTTCGAATCTAACCCTAACCCTAACCCTAACCCTAACCCTAACCCTAACCCTAACCCTAACCCTAACCCTAACCCTAACCCTAACCCTAACCCTAACCCTAACCCTAACCCTAACCCTAACCCTAACCCTAACCCTAACCCTAACCCTAACCCTAACCCTAACCCTAACCCTAACCCTAACCCTAACCCTAACCCTAACCCTAACCCTAACCCTAACCCTAACCCTAACCCTAACCCTAACCCTAACCCTAACCCTAACCCTAACCCTAACCCTAACCCTAACCCTAACCCTAACCCTAACCCTAACCCTAACCCTAACCCTAACCCTAACCCTAACCCTAACCCTAACCCTAACCCTAACCCTAACCCTAACCCTAACCCTAACCCTAACCCTAACCCTAACCCTAACCCTAACCCTAACCCTAACCAATCAGAGCTTTACTTCAAAAGTAACACTTTCTGGTTGAATTGAGTTCATTCACCAATTCTGAGATACGGTTTTGTCAAACTCCTCAGGGAAAGCTGTGATCAGCGAATGAAGTTGTTTTTTCGCTTTCGACGACTCAGGACACCCCTAATAGGTGTTTGTTGTTCGAATCTGAGCTTTGGTTCAAAAGTAACACTTTCTGGTTGAATTGTGTTCTTTCGTCAATTCTGAGATACACTTTGGTCTAACTCCTCAGGGAAAACTATGATCACCAAACGGAGTGGTTTTTTTAGCTTTCTCGACAGAATACCCATAATAGATGTTTTTTGTTCGAATCAGAGCTTTGGTTCAAAAGTAACACTTTCTGGTTGAATTGAGTTCTTTCGCCAATTCTGAGATACACTTTGGTCCAACTCCTCAGGGAAAGCTCTGATCAGCGAATGAAGTGGTTTTTTAGCTTTCCCAACTCAGGACACCCATTATAGGTGTTTGTTGTTTGTTGTTCGAATCTAACCCTAACCCTAACCCTAACCCTAACCCTAACCCTAACCCTAACCCTAACCCTAACCCTAACCCTAACCCTAACCCTAACCCTAACCCTAACCCTAACCCTAACCCTAACCCTAACCCTAACCCTAACCCTAACCCTAACCCTAACCCTAACCCTAACCCTAACCCTAACCCTAACCCTAACCCTAACCCTAACCCTAACCCTAACCCTAACCCTAACCCTAACCCTAACCCTAACCCTAACCCTAACCCTAACCCTAACCCTAACCCTAACCCTAACCTTAACCCTAACCCTAACCCTAACCCTAACCGTAACAAATCTGACCTTTTGTTCAAAAGTAACACTTTCTGGTTGAATTGCCTTCTTTCACCAATTCTGAGATACACTTTGGTCTAACTCCTCAGGGAAAGCTCTGATCAGCGAATGAAGTGGTTTTTTAGCTTTTCCAACTCAGGACACCGCTAATAGGTGTTTGTTGTACGAATCTGAGCTTTGGTTTAAAAGTAACACTTTCTGGTTGAATTGAGTACTTTCACCAATTCTGAGATACGGTGTGGTCTAACTCCTCAGGAAAAGCTCTGATCAGCGAATGAAGTGGTTTTTTAGCTTTTCCAACTCAGGACACCCCTAATAGGTGTTTGTTATTCGAATCTGAGCTTTGGTTCAAAAGTAACACTTTCTGGTTGAATTGAGTTCTTTCGCCAATTCTGAGATACACTTTGGTCTAACTCCTCAGGGAAAGCTCTGATCAGCGAATGAAGTTGTTTTTTAGCTTTCCCAACTCAGGACACCCATTATAGGTGTTTGTTGTTTGTTGTTCGAATCTAACCCTAACCCTAACCCCAACCCCAACCCCAACCCCAACCCCAACCCCAACCCCAACCCCAACCCCAACCCCAACCCCAACCCCAACCCCAACCCCAACCCCAACCCCAACCCCAACCCCAACCCCAACCCCAACCCCAACCCCAACCCCAACCCCAACCCCAACCCCAACCCTAACCCTAACCCTAACCCTAACCCTAACCCTAACCAATCAGAGCTTTGGTTCAAAAGTAACACTTTCTGGTTGAATTGAGTTCTTTCGCCAATTCTGAGATACTGTGTGGTGTAACTCCTCAGGAAAAGCTCTGATCACAAAACGGAATGTTTTTTTTTAGCTTTCTCAACTCAGGATATCCCTAATAGATGTTTGTTGTTCAAATCTGAGCTTTCGTTCAAAAGTAACATGTTCTGGTTGAATTGAGTTCTTTTGCCAATTCCGATATACTGTTTGGTCTAACTCCTCAGGAAAAGCTCTGATCAGCGAATGAAGTGGTTTTTAGCTTTTCCAACTCAGGACACCCCTAATAGGTGTTTGTTGTTCGAATCTGAGCTTTGGTTCAAAAGTAACCCTTTCTGGTTGAATGGAGTTCTTCCACCAATTCCGAGATACACTGTGGTATAACTCCTCAGGGAAAGCTCTGATCAGCGAATGTAATGGTTTTTTAGCTTTTCCAACTCAGGACACCCCTAATAGGTGTTTGTTGTTCGAATCTGAGCTTTGGTTCAAAAGTAACACTTTCTGGTTGAATTGCCTTCTTTCACCAATTCCGAGATACACTTTGGTCTAACTCCTCAGGGAAAGCTATGATCACCAAACGGAGTGGTTTTTTTAGCTTTCTCGACAGAATACCCATAATAGATGTTTGTTGTTCGAATCAGAGCTTTGGTTCAAAAGTAACACTTTCTGGTTGAATTGAGTTCTTTCGCCAATTCTGAGATACACTTTGGTCCAACTCCTCAGGGAAAGCTCTGATCAGCGAATGAAGTGGTTTTTTAGCTTTCCCAACTCAGGACACCCATTATAGGTGTTTGTTGTTTGTTGTTCGAATCTAACCCTAACCCTAACCCTAACCCTAACCCTAACCCTAACCCTAACCCTAACCCTAACCCTAACCCTAACCCTAACCCTAACCTAACCCTAACCCTAACCCTAACCCTAACCCTAACCCTAACCCTAACCCTAACCCTAACCCTAACCCTAACCCTAACCCTAACCCTAACCCTAACCCTAACCCTAACCCTAACCCTAACCTTAACCCTAACCCTAACCCTAACCCTAACCCTAACAAATCTGACCTTTGGTTCAAAAGTAACACTTTCTGGTTGAATTGCCTTCTTTCACCAATTCTGAGATACACTTTGGTCTAACTCCTCAGGGAAAGCTCTGATCAGCGAATGAAGTGGTTTTTTAGCTTTTCCAACTCAGGACACCGCTAATAGGTGTTTGTTGTACGAATCTGAGCTTTGGTTTAAAAGTAACACTTTCTGGTTGAATTGAGTACTTTCACCAATTCTGAGATACGGTGTGGTCTAACTGCTCAGGAAAAGCTCTGATCAGCGAATGAAGTGGTTTTTTAGCTTTTCCAACTCAGGACACCCCTAATAGGTGTTTGTTATTCGAATCTGAGCTTTGGTTCAAAAGTAACACTTTCTGGTTGAATTGAGTTCTTTCGCCAATTCTGAGATACACTTTGGTCTAACTCCTTAGGGAAAGCTCTGATCAGCGAATGAAGTTGTTTTTTAGCTTTCCCAACTCAGGACACCCATTATAGGTGTTTGTTGTTTGTTGTTCGAATCTAACCCTAACCCTAACCCCAACCCCAACCCCAACCCCAATCCCAACCCCAACCCCAACCCCAACCCCAACCCCAACCCCAACCCCAACCCCAACCCCAACCCCAACCCCAACCCTAACCCTAACCCTAACCCTAACCCTAACCCTAACCAATCAGAGCTTTGGTTCAAAAGTAACACTTTCTGGTTGAATTGAGTTCTTTCGCCAATTCTGAGATACTGTGTGGTGTAACTCCTCAGGAAAAGCTCTGATCACAAAACGGAATGTTTTTTTTTAGCTTTCTCAACTCAGGATATCCCTAATAGATGTTTGTTGTTCAAATCTGAGCTTTCGTTCAAAAGTAACATGTTCTGGTTGAATTGAGTTCTTTTGCCAATTCCGATATACTGTTTGGTCTAACTCCTCAGGAAAAGCTCTGATCAGCGAATGAAGTGGTTTTTTAGCTTTTCCAACTCAGGACACCCCTAATAGGTGTTTGTTGTTCGAATCTGAGCTTTGGTTCAAAAGTAACCCTTTCTGGTTGAATGGAGTTCTTCCACCAATTCCGAGATACAATGTGGTATAACTCCTCAGGGAAAGCTCTGATCAGCGAATGTAATGGTTTTTTAGCTTTTCCAACTCAGGACACCCCTAATAGGTGTTTGTTGTTCGAATCTGAGCTTTGGTTCAAAAGTAACACTTTCTGGTTGAATTGAGTTCTTTCGTCAATTCTGAGATACACTTTGGTCTAACTCCTCAGGGAAAGCTATGATCACCAAACGGAGTGGTTTTTTTAGCTTTCTCGACAGAATACCCATAATAGATGTTTGTTGTTCGAATCAGAGCTTTGGTTCAAAAGTAACACTTTCTGGTTGAATTGAGTTCTTTCGCCAATTCTGAGATACACTTTGGTCCAACTCCTCAGGGAAAGCTCTGATCAGCGAATGAAGTGGTTTTTTAGCTTTCCCAACTCAGGACACCCATTATAGGTGTTTGTTGTTTGTTGTTCGAATCTAACCCTAACCCTAACCCTAACCCTAACCCTAACCCTAACCCTAACCCTAACCCTAACCCTAACCCTAACCCTAACCCTAACCCTAACCCTAACCCTAACCCTAACCCTAACCCTAACCCTAACCCTAACCCTAACCCTAACCCTAACCCTAACCCTAACCCTAACCCTAACCCTAACCCTAACCCTAACCCTAACCCTAACCCTAACCCTAACCCTAACCCTAACCCTAACCCTAACCCTAACCCTAACCCTAACCCTAACCCTAACCCTAACCCTAACCCTAACCCTAACCCTAACCCTAACCCTAACCCTAACCCTAACCCTAACCCTAACCCTAACCCTAACCCTAACCCTAACCCTAACCCTAACCCTAACCCTAACCCTAACCCTAACCCTAACCCTAACCCTAACCTTAACCCTAACCCTAACCCTAACCCTAACCCTAACCCTAACAAATCTGACCTTTGGTTCAAAAGTAACACTTTCTGGTTGAATTCCCTTCTTTCACCAATTCTGAGATACACTTTGGTCTAACTCCTCAGGGAAAGCTCTGATCAGCGAATGAAGTGGTTTATTAGCTTTTCCAACTCAGGACACCGCTAATAGGTGTTTGTTGTACGAATCTGAGCTTTGGTTTAAAAGTAACACTTTCTGGTTGAATTGAGTACTTTCACCAATTCTGAGATACGGTGTGGTCTAACTCCTCAGGAAAAGCTCTGATCAGCGAATGAAGTGGTTTTTTAGCTTTTCCAACTCAGGACACCCCTAATAGGTGTTTGTTATTCGAATCTGAGCTTTGGTTCAAAAGTAACACTTTCTGGTTGAATTGAGTTCTTTCGCCAATTCTGAGATACACTTTGGTCTAACTCCTTAGGGAAAGCTCTGATCAGCGAATGAAGTTGTTTTTTAGCTTTCCCAACTCAGGACACCCATTATAGGTGTTTGTTGTTTGTTGTTCGAATCTAACCCTAACCCTAACCCCAACCCCAACCCCAACCCCAACCCCAACCCCAACCCCAACCCCAACCCCAACCCCAACCCTAACCCTAACCCTAACCCTAACCCTAACCCTAACCCTAACCAATCACAGCTTTGGTTCAAAAGTAACACTTTCTGGTTGAATTGAGTTCTTTCGCCAATTCTGAGATACTGTGTGGTGTAAGTCCTCAGGAAAAGCTCTGATCACAAAACGGAATGTTTTTTTTTAGCTTTCTCAACTCAGGATATCCCTAATAGATGTTTGTTGTTCAAATCTGAGCTTTCGTTCAAAAGTAACATGTTCTGGTTGAATTGAGTTCTTTTGCCAATTCCGATATACTGTTTGGTCTAACTCCTCAGGAAAAGCTCTGATCAGCGAATGAAGTGGTTTTTTAGCTTTTCCAACTCAGGACACCCCTAATAGGTGTTTGTTGTTCGAATCTGAGCTTTGGTTCAAAAGTAACCCTTTCTGGTTAAATGGAGTTCTTCCACCAATTCCGAGATACACTGTGGTATAACTCCTCAGGGAAAGCTCTGATCAGCGAATGTAATGGTTTTTTAGCTTTTCCAACTCAGGACACCCCTAATAGGTGTTTGTTGTTCGAATCTGAGCTTTGGTTCAAAAGTAACACTTTCTGGTTGAATTGCCTTCTTTCACCAATTCCGAGATACACTTTGGTCTAACTCCTCAGGGAAAGCTATGATCACCAAACGGAGTGGTTTTTTTAGCTTTCTCGACAGAATACCCATAATAGATATTTGTTGTTCGAATCAGAGCTTTGGTTCAAAAGTAACACTTTCTGGTTGAATTGAGTTCTTTCGCCAATTCTGAGATACACTTTGGTCCAACTCCTCAGGGAAAGCTCTGATCAGCGAATGAAGTGGTTTTTTAGCTTTCCCAACTCAGGACACCCATTATAGGTGTTTGTTGTTTGTTGTTCGAATCTAACCCTAACCCTAACCCTAACCCTAACCCTAACCCTAACCCTAACCCTAACCCTAACCCTAACCCTAACCCTAACCCTAACCCTAACCCTAACCCTAACCCTAACCCTAACCCTAACCCTAACCCTAACCCTAACCCTAACCCTAACCCTAACCCTAACCCTAACCCTAACCCTAACCCTAACCCTAACCCTAACCCTAACCCTAACCCTAACCCTAACCCTAACCCTAACCCTAACCCTAACCCTAACCCTAACCCTAACCCTAACCCTAACCCTAACCCTAACCCTAACCCTAACCCTAACCCTAACCCTAACCCTAACCCTAACCCTAACCCTAACCCTAACCCTAACCCTAACCCTAACCCTAACCCTAACCCTAACCCTAACCCTAACCCTAACCCTAACCCTAACCCTAACCCTAACCCTAACCCTAACCCTAACCCTAACCCTAACAAATCTGACCTTTGGTTCAAAAGTAACACTTTCTGGTTGAATTGCCTTCTTTCACCAATTCTGAGATACACTTTGGTCTAACTCCTCAGGGAAAGCTCTGATCAGCGAATGAAGTGGTTTTTTAGCTTTTCCAACTCAGGACACCGCTAATAGGTGTTTGTTGTACGAATCTGAGCTTTGGTTTAAAAGTAACACTTTCTGGTTGAATTGAGTACTTTCACCAATTCTGAGATATGGTTTTGTCAAACTCCTCAGGGAAAGCTGTGATCAGCGAATGAAGTGGTTTTTTCGCTTTCCCGACTCAGGACACCCCTAATAGGTGTTTGTTGTTCGAATCTGAGCTTTGGTTCAAAAGTAACACTTTCTGGTTGAATTGAGTTCTTTCGTCAATTCTGAGATACACTTTGGTCTAACTCCTCAGGGAAAGCTATGATCACCAAACGGAGTGGTTTTTTTAGCTTTCTCGACAGAATACCCATAATAGATGTTTGTTGTTCGAATCAGAGCTTTGGTTCAAAAGTAACACTTTCTGGTTGAATTGAGTTCTTTCGCCAATTCTGAGATACACTTTGGTCCAACTCCTCAGGGAAAGCTCTGATCAGCGAATGAAGTGGTTTTTTAGCTTTCCCAACTCAGGACACCCATTATAGGTGTTTGTTGTTTGTTGTTCAAATCTAACCCTAACCCTAACCCTAACCCTAACCCTAACCCTAACCCTAACCCTAACCCTAACCCTAACCCTAACCCTAACCCTAACCCTAACCCTAACCCTAACCCTAACCCTAACCCTAACCCTAACCCTAACCCTAACCCTAACCCTAACCCTAACCCTAACCCTAACCCTAACCCTAACCCTAACCCTAACCCTAACCCTAACCCTAACCCTAACCCTAACCCTAACCCTAACCCTAACCCTAACCCTAACCCTAACCCTAACCCTAACCCTAACCCTAACCCTAACCAATCAGAGCTTTACTTCAAAAGTAACACTTTCTGGTTGAATTGAGTTCATTCACCAATTCTGAGATACGGTTTTGTCAAACTCCTCAGGGAAAGCTGTGATCAGCGAATGAAGTTGTTTTTTCTCTTTCGACGACTCAGGACACCCCTAATAGGTGTTTGTTGTACGAATCTGAGCTTTGGTTCAAAAGTAACACTTTCTGGTTGAATTGAGTTCTTTCGTCAATTCTGAGATACACTTTGGTCTAACTCCTCAGGGAAAGCTCTGATCAGCGAATGAAGTGGTTTTTTAGCTTTTCCAACTCAGGACACCGCTAATAGGTGTTTGTTGTACGAATCTGAGCTTTGGTTTAAAAGTAACACTTTCTGGTTTAATTGAGTACTTTCACCAATTCTGAGATACGGTTTTGTCAAACTCCTCAGGGAAAGCTGTGATCAGCGAATGAAGTGGTTTTTTCGCTTTCCCGACTCAGGACACCCCTAATAGGTGTTTGTTGTTCGAATCTGAGCTTTGGTTCAAAAGTAACACTTTCTGGTTGAATTGAGTTCTTTCGTCAATTCTGAGATACACTTTGGTCTAACTCCTCAGGGAAAGCTATGATCACCAAACGGAGTGGTTTTTTAGCTTTCTCGACAGAATACCCATAATAGATGTTTGTTGTTCGAATCAGAGCTTTGGTTCAAAAGTAACACTTTCTGGTTGAATTGAGTTCTTTCGCCAATTCTGAGATACACTTTGGTCCAACTCCTCAGGGAAAGCTCTGATCAGCGAATGAAGTGGTTTTTTAGCTTTCCCAACTCAGGACACCCATTATAGGTGTTTGTTGTTTGTTGTTCAAATCTAACCCTAACCCTAACCCTAACCCTAACCCTAACCCTAACCCTAACCCTAACCCTAACCCTAACCCTAACCCTAACCCTAACCCTAACCCTAACCCTAACCCTAACCCTAACCAATCAGAGCTTTACTTCAAAAGTAACACTTTCTGGTTGAATTGAGTTCATTCACCAATTCTGAGATACGGTTTTGTCAAACTCCTCAGGGAAAGCTGTGATCAGCGAATGAAGTTGTTTTTTCGCTTTCGACGACTCAGGACACCCCTAATAGGTGTTTGTTGTTCGAATCTGAGCTTTGGTTCAAAAGTAACACTTTCTGGTTGAATTGAGTTCTTTCGTCAATTCTGAGATACACTTTGGTCTAACTCCTCAGGGAAAACTATGATCACCAAACGGAGTGGTTTTTTTAGCTTTCTCGACAGAATACCCATAATAGATGTTTGTTGTTCGAATCAGAGCTTTGGTTCAAAAGTAACACTTTCTGGTTGAATTGAGTTCTTTCGCCAATTCTGAGATACACTTTGGTCCAACTCCTCAGGGAAAGCTCTGATCAGCGAATGAAGTGGTTTTTTACCTTTCCCAACTCATGACACCCATTATAGGTGTTTGTTGTTTGTTGTTCGAATCTAACCCTAACCCTAACCCTAACCCTAACCCTAACCCTAACCCAAACCCTAACCCTAACCCTAACCCTAACCCTAACCCTAACCCTAACCCTAACCCTAACCCTAACCCTAACCCTAACCCTAACCCTAACCCTAACCCTAACCCTAACCCTAACCCTAACCCTAACCCTAACCCTAACCCTAACCCTAACCCTAACCCTAACCCTAACCCTAACCCTAACCCTAACCCTAACCCTAACCCTAACCCTAACCCTAACCCTAACCCTAACCCTAACCCTAACCCTAACCCTAACCCTAACCCTAACCCTAACCCTAACCCTAACCCTAACCCTAACCCTAACCCTAACCCTAACCCTAACCCTAACCCTAACCCTAACCCTAACCCTAACCCTAACCCTAACCCTAACCCTAACCCTAACCCTAACCCTAACCCTAACCCTAACCCTAACCCTAACCCTAACCCTAACCCTAACCCTAACCCTAACCCTAACCCTAACCCTAACCCTAACCCTAACCCTAACCCTAACCCTAACCCTAACCCTAACCCTAACCCTAACCCTAACCCTAACCCTAACCCTAACCCTAACCCTAACCCTAACCCTAACCCTAACCCTAACCCTAACCCTAACCCTAACCCCTAACCCTAACCCTAACCCTAACCCTAACCCTAACCCTAACCCTAACCCTAACCCTAACCCTAACCCTAACCCTAACCCTAACCCTAACCCTAACCCTAACCTAACCCTAACCCTAACCCTAACCCTAACCCTAACCCTAACCCTAACCCTAACCCTAACCCTAACCCTAACCCTAACCTAACCCTAACCCTAACCCTAACCCTAACCCTAACCCTAACCCTAACCCTAACCCTAACCCTAACCCTAACCCTAACCCTAACCCTAACCCTAACCCTAACCCTAACCCTAACCCTAACCCTAACCCTAACCCTAACCCTAACCCTAACCCTAACCCTAACCCTAACCCTAACCCTAACCCTAACCCTAACCCTAACCCTAACCCTAACCCTAACCCTAACAAATCTGACCTTTGGTTCAAAAGTAACACTTTCTGGTTGAATTGCCTTCTTTCACCAATTCTGAGATACACTTTGGTCTAACTCCTCAGGGAAAGCTCTGATCAGCGAATGAAGTGGTTTTTTAGCTTTTCCAACTCAGGACACCGCTAATAGGTGTTTGTTGTACGAATCTGAGCTTTGGTTTAAAAGTAACACTTTCTGGTTGAATTGAGTACTTTCACCAATTCTGAGATACGGTTTTGTCAAACTCCTCAGGGAAAGCTGTGATCAGCGAATGAAGTGGTTTTTTCGCTTTCCCGACTCAGGACACCCCTAATAGGTGTTTGTTGTTCGAATCTGAGCTTTGGTTCAAAAGTAACACTTTCTGGTTGAATTGAGTTCTTTCGTCAATTCTGAGATACACTTTGGTCTAACTCCTCAGGGAAAGCTATGATCAGCGAATGAAGTTGTTTTTTAGCTTTCCCAACTCAGGACACCCATTATAGGTGTTTGTTGTTTGTTGTTCGAATCTAACCCTAACCCTAACCCCAACCCCAACCCCAACCCCAACCCCAACCCCAACCCCAACCCCAACCCCAACCCCAACCCCAACCCCAACCCCAACCCCAACCCCAACCCTAACCCTAACCCTAACCCTAACCCTAACCCTAACCCTAACCAATCAGAGCTTTGGTTCAAAAGTAACACTTTCTGGTTGAATTGAGTTCTTTCGCCAATTCTGAGATACTGTGTGGTGTAAGTCCTCAGGAAAAGCTCTGATCACAAAACGGAATGTTTTTTTTTAGCTTTCTCAACTCAGGATATCCCTAATAGATGTTTGTTGTTCAAATCTGAGCTTTCGTTCAAAAGTAACATGTTCTGGTTGAATTGAGTTCTTTTGCCAATTCCGATATACTGTTTGGTCTAACTCCTCAGGAAAAGCTCTGATCAGCGAATGAAGTGGTTTTTTAGCTTTTCCAACTCAGGACACCCCTAATAGGTGTTTGTTGTTCGAATCTGAGCTTTGGTTCAAAAGTAACCCTTTCTGGTTGAATGGAGTTCTTCCACCAATTCCGAGATACACTGTGGTATAACTCCTCAGGGAAAGCTCTGATCAGCGAATGTAATGGTTTTTTAGCTTTTCCAACTCAGGACACCCCTAATAGGTGTTTGTTGTTCGAATCTGAGCTTTGGTTCAAAAGTAACACTTTCTGGTTGAATTGCCTTCTTTCACCAATTCCGAGATACACTTTGGTCTAACTCCTCAGGGAAAGCTATGATCACCAAACGGAGTGGTTTTTTTAGCTTTCTCGACAGAATACCCATAATAGATGTTTGTTGTTCGAATCAGAGCTTTGGTTCAAAAGTAACACTTTCTGGTTGAATTGAGTTCTTTCGCCAATTCTGAGATACACTTTGGTCCAACTCCTCAGGGAAAGCTCTGATCAGCGAATGAAGTGGTTTTTTAGCTTTCCCAACTCAGGACACCCATTATAGGTGTTTGTTGTTTGTTGTTCGAATCTAACCCTAACCCTAACCCTAACCCTAACCCTAACCCTAACCCTAACCCTAACCCTAACCCTAACCCTAACCCTAACCCTAACCCTAACCCTAACCCTAACCCTAACCCTAACCCTAACCCTAACCCTAACCCTAACCCTAACCCTAACCCTAACCCTAACCCTAACCCTAACCCTAACCCTAACCCTAACCCTAACCCTAACCCTAACCCTAACCCTAACCCTAACCCTAACCCTAACCCTAACCCTAACAAATCTGACCTTTGGTTCAAAAGTAACACTTTCTGGTTGAATTGCCTTCTTTCACCAATTCTGAGATACACTTTGGTCTAACTCCTCAGGGAAAGCTCTGATCAGCGAATGAAGTGGTTTTTTAGCTTTTCCAACTCAGGACACCACTAATAGGTGTTTGTTGTACGAATCTGAGCTTTGGTTTAAAAGTAACACTTTCTGGTTGAATTGAGTACTTTCACCAATTCTGAGATATGGTTTTGTCAAACTCCTCAGGGAAAGCTGTGATCAGCGAATGAAGTGGTTTTTTCGCTTTCCCGACTCAGGACACCCCTAATAGGTGTTTGTTGTTCGAATCTGAGCTTTGGTTCAAAAGTAACACTTTCTGGTTGAATTGAGTTCTTTCGTCAATTCTGAGATACACTTTGGTCTAACTCCTCAGGGAAAGCTATGATCACCAAACGGAGTGGTTTTTTTAGCTTTCTCGACAGAATACCCATAATAGATGTTTGTTGTTCGAATCAGAGCTTTGGTTCAAAAGTAACACTTTCTGGTTGAATTGAGTTCTTTCGCCAATTCTGAGATACACTTTGGTCCAACTCCTCAGGGAAAGCTCTGATCAGCGAATGAAGTGGTTTTTTAGCTTTCCCAACTCAGGACACCCATTATAGGTGTTTGTTGTTTGTTGTTCGAATCTAACCCTAACCCTAACCCTAACCCTAACCCTAACCCTAACCCTAACCCTAACCCTAACCCTAACCCTAACCCTAACCCTAACCCTAACCCTAACCCTAACCCTAACCCTAACCCTAACCCTAACCCTAACCCTAACCCTAACCCTAACCCTAACCCTAACCCTAACCCTAACCCTAACCCTAACCCTAACCCTAACCCTAACCCTAACCCTAACCCTAACCCTAACCCTAACCCTAACCCTAACCCTAACCCGAACCCGAACCCGAACCCGAACCCTAACCCTAACCCTAACCCTAACCCTAACCCTAACCCCAACCCTAACCCTAACCCTAACCCTAACCCTAACCCTAACCCTAACCAATCAGAGCTTTGGTTCAAAAGTAACACTTTCTGGTTGAATTGAGTTCTTTCGCCAATTCTGAGATACTGTGTGGTGTAACTCCTCAGGAAAAGCTCTGATCACAAAACGGAATGTTTTTTTTTAGCTTTCTCAACTCAGGATATCCCTAATAGATGTTTGTTGTTCAAATCTGAGCTTTCGTTCAAAAGTAACATGTTCTGGTTGAATTGAGTTCTTTTGCCAATTCCGATATACTGTTTGGTCTAACTCCTCAGGAAAAGCTCTGATCAGCGAATGAAGTGGTTTTTTAGCTTTTCCAACTCAGGACACCCCTAATAGGTGTTTGTTGTTCGAATCTGAGCTTTGGTTCAAAAGTAACCCTTTCTGGTTGAATGGAGTTCTTCCACCAATTCCGAGATACACTGTGGTATAACTCCTCAGGGAAAGCTCTGATCAGCGAATGTAATGGTTTTTTAGCTTTTCCAACTCAGGACACCCCTAATAGGTGTTTGTTGTTCGAATCTGAGCTTTGGTTCAAAAGTAACACTTTCTGGTTGAATTGCCTTCTTTCACCAATTCCGAGATACACTTTGGTCTAACTCCTCAGGGAAAGCTATGATCACCAAACGGAGTGGTTTTTTTAGCTTTCTCGACAGAATACCCATAATAGATGTTTGTTGTTCGAATCAGAGCTTTGGTTCAAAAGTAACACTTTCTGGTTGAATTGAGTTCTTTCGCCAATTCTGAGATACACTTTGGTCCAACTCCTCAGGGAAAGCTCTGATCAGCGAATGAAGTGGTTTTTTATCTTTCCCAACTCAGGACACCCATTATAGGTGTTTGTTGTTTGTTGTTCGAATCTAACCCTAACCCTAACCCTAACCCTAACCCTAACCCTAACCCTAACCCTAACCCTAACCCTAACCCTAACCCTAACCCTAACCCTAACCCTAACCCTAACCCTAACCCTAACCCTAACCCTAACCCTAACCCTAACCCTAACCCTAACCCTAACCCTAACCCTAACCCTAACCCTAACCCTAACCCTAACCCTAACCCTAACCCTAACCCTAACCCTAACCCTAACCCTAACCCTAACCCTAACCCTAACCCTAACCCTAACCTAACCCTAACCCTAACCCTAACCCTAACCCTAACCCTAACCCTAACCCTAACCCTAACCCTAACCCTAACCCTAACCCTAACCCTAACCCTAACCCTAACCCTAACCCTAACCCTAACAAATCTGACCTTTGGTTCAAAA